>NC_047106.1:57287652-57466968 GCF_902500255.1 Thalassophryne amazonica
CTCAGTGTTCACTAAAGGAACAAATGAAAAAGAAATTGACATATTTCATAAACCTAAGGGGAAAAAATCAAGTGAAAGTGACAATTTTGATATGTTTTGATTAAAAATATTATTGATTGTATTGTTAAACCTTTAACGTATATCTGTTGTTGTGTGGGCTGCCAGAAGAGGAGGTACTGCTGGCCCACCACCAGAGGGCGCCCTGCCTGAAGTGCGGGCTTCAGGCACGAGAGGGCGCTGCCGCCACGGACACAGCCGGGGGTGACAGCTGTCACTCATTATCTCTTGACAGCTGTCACCCATCTACACTTCATCATCCCACTCCATAAAGACCGGACGTCATCTCCACCTCGTTGCCGAGATATCGTCTACCTTAGGAGGTACTTTGTTCTCAGCCATTATTTTGTCTACCACAGACAGTGTTTGCTTGTGATATTTTTGCAGTCGGTTTTGTGAGTGCTTGCAGCTGGAGGCTGGGTTTGGACTGACATCTTCACTCCAAACTTTTGATAAGTACACATACTACTGCACGTGCCAGCTTTCTGTATGAGAGGTGGAGGTGGAATTTCCACCATTGTTTGTACTGGGTGTTCACACACCCACATCTGATTGTCTCTGCTCCTCGCCAGCAGTACCGGATCCGACATGCGGAGACGGTGGCCACCTGGGGTGTTCGGGATTTGGTGGCTCCAGTATTCTCCAGGTTCGGTGGCGGAGGAAATCGTGTGGTTCCGGTTCTTCTCAGGACAGACGTCCTCTATCCTCGAGCCTGCCCACACGTCACCCTTGTTAATTGGTTATTGTACACATTCTGTAATCTGCTGCTGTGTTTCACAACAGTAAAGTGTTCATTTTTGACTCTTTCATTGTCCGTTCATTTACGCCCCCTGTTGTGGGTCCGTGTCACTACACTTTCACAACATCTGTAATTTGTCATTAATGACTGGGAAATTTCCTTTCAAAATGAAAATAGCTAAAGTGATACCACTGTTTAAATCTGGTGACAAGCATGATTTTTCAAATTATAGGCCAATCTCGCTCTTACCAAAATTTTCAAAAATTTTGGAAAAGGTATTTGCAAAGAGGTTAAGTGATTTCATAACTAAACATCATATCCTTCGCTATAAAGTATTATCAGTGACAAACCATATCATGAGCCAACAAATCCATTATTTGCCTGTTTACTAATTTTAAAATTCTAGGACTTGGTTGATTACATCACTATACAAATTGTGTATAAAATTAAAAATAAAGTTTTGCCTCAACATCTCCAGGAGCTGTTTAAAATGAGGGACTGTAGTTATAAATTGAGAGGAACATTATTTTTGAGAAATTAAAGATTCAAACTACTGTAAAAAGTCACTGTGTTTCTGTTAAAGGTGTTGACATTTGGAATAATTGTCCTGATAATATTAAATTACTTGGTAACTTAGTTAGCTTTAAAAGGCTTTACAAAAATAATAAAATTAGTTGTCATAGTTTGAAGAATTAGGTTTACCGATTTTGTTATTGTGTTTGGGACTGTGCACTATTGCTTGTTTGGAAATGTTTTGAAATTTTAGTGCATTGATTAAGTTATATTGTTTGTGCACATTTCTGTGGTATTGTTGTTATGAGTATATATTTATATGTACATTCTTTATTTTTTATGGTATAAGGGAAGGGTATTTATAAGCTTTGAGGGTATTTATAAGCCTTCACCCATTCGGCCACACGGGTACACAGTTAAGTTGTTCTTTTTGTGAGTTTTTGTTATTGTTCATCTGTGTGCCAAATAAATAATTCATTCATAAATTAATTCATTAATGGAAACACGTGAAAGCATACGTGTAGTAATACATCAAAGATTATAGGCAGTGCTTAATTTGTAAAGTGGGAGGTCCCGGAGCGCAGAGGATGGGTGGCTCCGGTGCAGGAAAAAAAAAGTAGGGCGGGGGGGCTTGCGAACAATGCTGTGCGTCACACTTAAAATAAACTGCACACCCACACAAACACGCGCACACACCTTCACAAATGACACTAACACCCTGAAATTTCCTAAAAAATTACTACATTTATGTTTGCTGTCTGTCTCTGTACTTTTCTGCCACTTTTGCTCTCTTTTTCATACTTTTCCCTCGTTTCAAAAGTCACCGAACGTACTTTACCGTAATATATGCAACATATAGCATACTTTTGGAAAGCACGGGTTCTTGGCTTGCTGTCAGTGTTGAAATTTTTCAGATTGAGGGCTTACATGAGAACTTATGGTAATGAGAATCAGCGGCGCACTAGTGTGAAACGTCTGTGTTTTTCCTCTGCGTTATGACATCACAGGCTATGTTTACCATAATACACCATATATCATTGGAAAGCCCTTGGTGTTAGCTTTACAATGCCCTTTGAATCATTCAGATTGGACTAACTATGGTGGAGTTACGGTAAAAACAAATACGCATATGGAAAATATGGCGTGGGTACCATCGCCGTAGATAAAGGGATAAATAGCTGGTGGAGCCAACGTCAGAGGTTCCGGAGCGCGCTCCGGCTTGCTCCCCCTCAAATTAAACCCTGATTATAGGGCTTTTTAGCATCATACACCCCTGTCACACCAGTGTGTGCCAGTCGTATTAAAAATGCTGGCATATGCAGGTGTATGTCTAATAAGTTAAAGGTAGGCAGTGTTGCCACAGTTACTTTGATAAAGTAATCCAATTACTGATTACTGATTACTCCTTGAAAAAGTAACTTAGTTACTTTACTGATTACTCAATTGGAAAAGTAACTAAGTTAGATTACTAGTTACTTTTAGTTAATTTCTCCAGCTGCCGACAACAACCTTCTGCCACCTCAACATGACAATGATACTTGTTTTGCCAAAACTCACTTTATAGTCACCCTTTCTTGACTTCAGTGAAAATAAATACTTGTTTTATAAAAAGTAAAATAAAGACGTCTTTCTTGACCTCATATTTAACTGCTGACAGCACTGTAACAGTAAAACTTGCAATTTCTAACCTACATTGTTTATAAATGTAACTATTAAATTCTTTCTAACATTTAAATTCTCTCTAAACATTTTACTTGTCGAAATTATTATTATTATAAGTAGTATTAGTAGTTGTAGTAAAAAACGGCTTCATCTAGGGGTGTTGTGGGGGTGGGAGCACATCCCTGCCCCACGCCCCCATTCCATCTGGATTCGCCCCTGCTTTGGCGTTTGAGCACAAAGAATGGATAAATTTATGCAGAAAACATGACCAGATTTCAGTGGTGTCAAAAGTACACACATTTGTTACTTAAGTAGAAGTATAGATACTGCAGTTTAAAAACACTGATAAAAACACAAGTTGAAGTATCAACTTGATCTCTTTACTCAAGTAAAAGTGAAAAAGTATGTGCTCCAAAACCTACTTAAAGTATAAAAGTATAAAGTAACCTTTAAAAAAAAAAAAAAAAAAAAAGGTAGATGCCACTATATGAATTGAAAGCTTAATTTAAAAACTGATTCGTTCTACATGTGGCCCAAGGCCCAAGACCCAAAACCCCAAATTACCCCCCAACACCACCTGCACGAAAATGTTTCAATTCTAGAAGCTCTGAAATGCAATCTGGGACTATTCCAGACAATAAACTGCAGTGAGTGCAGCATCCATTTAGTGAAGGAAAAAAAAAAAAAAAACACACACAACTTTCCTTATTCAAATTCATTCCAGTAGTATTCTGCTGTTACTAGGATGCAGCAGTTTTCTAGTTTGGCAGATAGTTCTGGAGGAAATCACTGAAGAAATTAACAAATTGAAAATATGGTTTGACTGAAACAAACTGTCATTAAACTTAAATAAGACAGGGATGAAATGGAGGTGTAAGAGTCACTAGGTGTTCACAGGAAACATTTATGTACGTATGTATTTATGTATGTTCATTGTTAGTTGCTTTTATATTTTCTGTTGTGTTTCTATTCAGGTTCTTTCTGCCTCTTTCTCTAGAATTGTATATAATAATAATTAGATTATTAATATATAAACAAAAATAAATTTAAGAAATATTACAATTTGAAAACAAATGCACCCGAACGTGATGAGAGCTGCAACTGCTAAATGCTAACTTTTAACATTGAAAATGCCATAGACATGCTAACGCGTTAGCGTCGCTCCCGTTTTTAAGTTATAAAATACATCTATCAACTGTTTCAGAAGACCATAACAGGTCGGTTTAACATAGAAAGATAAATAATACTCACAGAAGTATGCTCTTTAGGGTTTTAGCGGGGGGAAATTAAGCGAAAGAAAGAAAGAATAAACGAAGCCATGGTCGAAGCATTGCTTCAATCTGCGAACCACTGCTTGGTTCACGGTTCAAAGCAAAGCCGCGCTGCAGAAAAGTTGATTACAGGCGCACATGACGTGAAATATATATATATATAAACATTAAACTGAAGCCAAGAGTAACGAGGCTGTTTTAAAAATGTAAGGAATAGAAAGTACAGATACTTGTGTGAAAATGTAATGAGTAGAAGTCAGAAGTAGGCAGAAAAATAACTAATGGAGTAAAGTATAGATACCTAAAAAGTGTACTTAAGTACAGTAACGAAGTATTTGTACTTCGTTACTTGACACCTCTGCCAGATTTACAGGTAAGAACGTTTTATTGCGTTTTCACATCATGTGGTCCTCAGAAAGAGAGTTTAGGTGCATTTGAGTGGAAAATAGTGTTAGTTGTTGACACGTCGCAGAGGATCAGCTGTTTTTAGCAGCAGATACTGAGCGGCTCAGCTCAGAATTCTAAATAAAGGAGAAAAAAGCATAAAAATGTCTTTGTAAAGCTCAGTGCACGTGTGCTGTTGTTGCCTTTAAGGTGAGGATGAGTTGTAGCTGCTGCAAAAAACCGTGGATGAAAAGCTCACAGCTCGCTTAAAGTGGGCAGTTTAGTTGAACCCCGACCTCCTGCCCACGGACCAAGTTTAATGCTGCTATCGACCCACAATGCAAAAATAATAGTAACGCACAGTGACTTGGAGAAGTGACTTTAATCTGATTACTGTTTTGGAAAGATTAACGCGTTAGAGTACTCGTTACTAAAAAAAGTGGTCAGATACTGAAGGTAGGTTTTGTATAAGTTAAGAGCATGTTGAAGCACACTGATATGGTATGTCATAATACGGCGAGTATGTCGAAACATTTTTGGCATGCACAATATTTTCAACGTATGCCAACATATAACTGATACATGCCCACATACGCTGGCTATAAGCATAAGCTGTAGGTAAGTTATGCAATTGTTGGCACGCGTTTCTTATAAATTACTCATAAGTCGAAATATGTCCATTAATGCTGTCTATTGATTGGCTGAACAACTGAAAGCTGCTGTCCTCATGCAAAAAGATTCAAATATTAAAACCATTCACACATGGAGTAATTATAAAGTCTTAATCTGACCTGTTCCTTTTAGTTGGATTCATCATCACAACCTGACAAAAACTTATAAAGTGTCCTGATTTTGGAAAATGACATCTGAAAAACTTTAGTTCCTTGTGGCGAAGAAACGTAGCATTTTAAAAGAAGTCCCTCTGTGTTTTGTCTCTCAGCCTGATCCAAAAGTTGAAAGAGTCACAGCACCTCATTCATTCATGTCACCGATTAACACAGACATCAGTCAATTCTTCAGCATTCTGCACGTGATGAAAATAAATCCCATGATCCACCAAGACAAAAATGAAAATAAATTAAATTTTTAAAAATGGCCTCCATGTGGAGTGGAGAGGCCATGTCACAGCGTACGCGTGCTCGATGACGTGCTCATCAATATTTATGTGTTGCGCCTGCCAAACAAAAGGGTTCTGCTGGCTGTGGAACCGTTCCAACCCGTACTCTACTATACAGTACTGACCCAGACTACTCAGTGGAAACGGGACTGTCAGCATATGCTGGCTAAATCATCATGGTGTGACAGCTGCATAACATATTCAGTGTACGAGGTCTGTTAGAAAAGTAACCGACCTTTTTATTTTTTGCAAAGACCTGATGGATTTGAATCGTGTGCTTGCATGAGTCAACCTTGAACCTTCATGCACATGCGTGAATTTTTTCACGCCTGTCAATTGTGTCATTTGCTTGTAAGCAGCCTTTGTGTGAGGATGGGTGTTGTCTCTCGTCAGATTTTCTTTGCAAGGAAAATGGCGGAACAACTGGAGCAGCGCAACTGCATCAAATTTTGCCAGAAACTGGGCGACAGCCAGGTGGAAACCATTCGGATTATTCAGACGGCTTTCGGTGACGATCTTCTGGGCATCACAGATTAAGGAGCGGTACAACCGGTTTAAAGATGACCGCACAACGGTGGAGAGCGAGCCGCGCTCCGGTCGGCCATCAACACGCTGAAATGACCAGATCATTTCTAAAGTGAACGCTGTGGTGATGCTTGACCGTTGTGTGACGGTCACATCAGCACTTTTTCAACACATTCCTCTGTAACAGAAGATTTGGCCATGAAGAGAGTTGCAGCGAAATTCATGCCGATGGCTTCGGCATGAAGCTGCTGACGGAGCAAAAGCGCCTTCGTGTTGAAGTCTCACAGGACATGTTGTGGCATGCCCAGCTCTTCCACAATTTCTCGGATAGTCACACGACTGAAAAGCCACCAAAAGCTGTCTGAATCATTCGAATGGTGGAAGAGGTGGGCATCATTTTTCGGAGTCCAGCATGTACACATTTGATTAAGATACAATGTCAAAATATACATTAAATGGGGTTTTGAAAGTTAAATTTAAATAGCCACAGAATCTGTAATCTGGATCATATCTGGATCATCCTACATAACACACTCAAATATGAAAGAAATTTTATCTTTTTTGACAGTGTGATGAATTTTTTAAAAGTCATTCAGTGTTAAAGATATGGATTTTTCCAATATTCCAAGATTTTTGCTGACTTTACCCTTGGAAAATTGAATCAGTTCTTGCCTATCAGGACATGAATCTTTAGTAAAAATTTCAAAATGATAAATGAAAAATTGTGGGCTCCAGGCTGTTCAAAAACAAACAAACAAATAAACAGGGGTGATAACATAACCTCCTCCAACGTTGTTGACAGAGGTAATAAAACAAGGCAGAAATGCGACCCTGCCTGAAGGAAGCTCACGGCCCCCGTCTGGAGCCAGATCTGGATGGAGGGCCCGCCAGAGAGTGCCTGGTGGACCTTGCATCTTCACCCTGTCGGCTCACCACCCGCAGGTGGAACCACTGGGGTCGGGTGCGCTGTCCCATGGGTGGCAGTGAAAGTCAAGGGCCTTGACGGACCAGACTTCATACCCTACTCCAAGTAGGGAAATGAGGTCTTGCCCCAAGTGAAGGTGTTCAAGTACCTCGGGGTCTTGTTCACAAGTGAGGGGACAGTGGAACATGAGACCTCTCTATGGAGGTAAAACAGATTTTGTAGAGACATTCAAGTCTAGATTTAAGATATATTTATTCTCCCTTTCATATGGCTAGCATATTGGCATAGCATGAAACTATGCTTCCTGTCCTTTTAAATTCAGTTTATTAGCAATGGAACGGGTCTCTGCTTCAACTTTATCTAAATTTTGGGTCTGTTAGTGAAGCTTCGGGCTAGCGGTCAGCGATCACCTTTATATTTTCTCTGCTTTCCTGTTGATTTCATGTTGATTAATTATACCTTAGTTATGGTTTTGCCGGCCGGCTGATTCTGCTCTTTTTCTCTCTGTCCGAGGTGCAGAGGGAAATATGCAACAGTGGCATCTGTGGACAGCAGGATGCTGGACTGACGGTGGGAGCTCATGCCTGAAATTTTTGCAGCTGATGTTTTGTTTTTTCCAAACATTATAAAACTTTGCTAAGGACCCCTTCACACATAACACAACGTTGGGCAAAGACGCAGAAACTGGAAGAAAATCCAGTGGGGTGACCCACTGCTTAGAATGGCCTAAGCAGTGGGTCACCCCTTTGAGTCTGGTCTGCTTGAGGTTTCCTCATCATTTCTTCATGTTATCAGAGGGAGTTTTTCCTGCTTACTGTCACCTGTGTGCTTGCTCTAGGGGTTGGCAAGGTTAGACCTTACTTGTGTGAAGTGCCTTGAAACAGGTTTGTTGTGATTTGGCGCTCGTATAAGTGTAAGTACATGAGATAGGTCTGAGAATCAGCGCAGAACGGACGGTATTACATTCACTCTACTGTACTGTTGTGATGAAAAAAGAGCAGAGCCAAAAAGTCAATCTTTGTTCCTACTCTCATGAGGGATGGGTCATGACTGAAAGAACTAAATGGCGGGTACAAGCGGGCGAAATTAGTTTTCACAGGAGCGTGGCTGACAGATAGGGTGAGAAGCTCAGTCATTCGTCACAAGCTTGGAGTGGAGCTGCTGCTCCTTCACCTTGAAAAAGCCCAGCTGAGGTGACTCGGGCATCTAGTAAGGATGCCTCCTGGGCGCCTCCCTGGGGAGGTGTTCCAGGAACGCCCAGCTGGGAGGAGACAACGGGGAACCCAGGACTAGATGGAGAGATTATATCTCCACACTGGCCTGGGAAGTTTGGGGTCCCCTGCTGGAGCTGTTGCCCCCACAACTTGATGCAGGATAAGCAGTTGAAGAGATATTTTTATTTGTGGTTAGGGTTAAAATTAGTGAGCAACAGGTGATCAACTCACGAAAATGTAATAAATTGTGACTGCATCACAAAAAAACAACACACACATGAGACTGGGTTGAAATAATCAGTGAGAAACAGATTACACAGGGAAAACAAGCAGTTGCAAACTCCATTAACGTCTGCCTCCAATCCCTTTACAATATGTTTAGAAGTACTGTCAGCTCTTAGAGCTGCAATGTACTGTGCAAAAGATTTGTTGAAGCAGGAACTTGTTTACCAAGTTCAGTGCAAACCACTGGAATGAGGGCGGGAACCACACCCACAAACACCATTGGAGCGCAAATGTCAAAACTTTAAAGCTGTTAAAAGGGAGTTTTTCCTTCCCACTGTCGCCAAGTGCTTGCTCACAGGGGGGCGTTTTGACCGTTTTTACTCAACTATTTTCTGCACTGAACCCAAAACACAGTAATTTATAGTTAGCATTCTAGTTACTGTTAGCATTTATGTATTTCATGTGTGCTATAAATTTAAGTATGATTTTTTTCTACTTCTCTAACTCTCTCTTTGCATAGCTTTGCATGAATTTATATGTTCAGTTAGCTGTTAGCTGTTTTTCAGTTAGCTTTATATACATTTAACTGTTTTCATAGTGATAAATACATTTTTAGATTCAGATAGTGTTATTTTAAGTAAATTTTAGATTGATATCTTTATATTAATTTAGCTATTTGCATAGCTTTGCATGAATTTATATGTTCAGTTACCTGTTTTTCAGTTAGCTTTATATACATTTAACTGTTTTCATAGTGATAAATACATTTTTAGATTCATATAGTGTTATTTTAAGTAAATTTTTAGATTGCTAGCTTTATATGAATTTAGCTATTTGCATAGCTTTGCATGAATTTATGTTCAGTTAGCTGTTTTTCAGTTAGCTTTATATACACTTAACTGTTTTCATAGTAATAAATACATTTTTAGATTGAATTTATATGTTCAGTTAGCTGCTTTTTAGTTAGCTTTATATACATTTAACTGTTTTCATAGTGATAAATACATTTCTAGATTCATATAGTGTTGTTTTAAGTAAATTTTTAGATTGCTAGCTTTATATTCATTTAGCTAGTCACATAGCTTTGCATGAAATTATGTTGTTAGCTGTTTTTCAGTTAGCTTTATATACACTTAACTATTTTCATAGTAATAAATACATTTTTAGATTCAGATAGTGTTATTTTACGTCAATTTTACAATGTTACTTTGTTAGCTTTATATTCATTTAGCTATTGCTTTGCATGAAATTATGTTCATAGTGATAAATACATTTTTAGATTCAGATAGTGTGATTTTAAGTACATTTTAGATTGCTAGCTTTATATTCAGTTAACAATTTGCATATCTTTGCATTAATTTATGTTCAGTTACCTGTTTTTCAGTTACTTTCAGATTCAGTTAGCTTTATACACTCTTATCTGTTTTCATACTGATAAAGGTTTCGACTGTGATTGTTTTAAATGCATTTAGATTTGGTTAGCTTTATATTCCCTCAGCCCCAACCAGTCCCATCAGAAGACTCCCCCTCCCTGAGCCTGGTTCTGCTGGCGGTTTCTTCCTGTTAAAAGGGAGTTTTTCCTTCCCACTGTCGCCAAGTGCTTGCTCACAGGGGGGTCATTTTGACCGTTGGGGTTTTCTGTAATTGTTGTATGGCTCTTGCTTACAATATAAAGCGCCTTGGGGCGACTGTTTGTTGTGACTTGGTGCTATATAAATAAATAAATAAATTTGATTTGATTTGATATTCCGTTTGTTAGCTTACAAGCTATAGTTACGTTGCGCTAGATGAATTGTTTTCTGTTTAGATTGAGTCAGATTTATTTTCAGTCAGTTTTAGATTGTTTCAGGTAGGTTTTCCTGGAGCTGCACTCACTTTGGTTTTGACTAGGTTGGCTTTGTGTTTTTGTTGTTGTTGTTTTACAACACAGATATTGTTTATTCAAGTATGGCAGTGGTAGGTCCATGACCTATACGGGATCTAGGCGCTCCTGCCATCACGAGCCTCCTAGCTGACTGGGTTATAGCAGTGGGTAGATGGGACTCATTAGCCCTGTTAAGGTGGTCCACCTAGGGGAAGGAAAACCCTGATGTTAAACCCCCAGCCTGGGTTACTGCCCCCGTGCCTCCGAGGAAGGTTCTTTAGCCAGAGGCTAGGAGAAGGTCACTCTGATGTAAAACCTACAGCCTGGTGGTCGCCACAGCCGTCTCAGCTTGTCTGTGCCACTGTGGAGTGCCACCTTGCCTAAAGAGTGGAATTGGTGTGTGCGACCTGATCCCCACTTTAAGCAACGAGCGCAGACAGGAAGGAAAGCCCTGCAGCGATGGGAAGAGGCAAAAACAGCAGGCGAATGATGGCACTGGGAGCTGCAGTCTCGATCCTGCATGCAGGTGGCTCAGGAGCTATGGTCGTTTGATTGCTGACCCGAGACAACAGCATCATCCGGCAGGGCCCTAGGTGACCAAGCAGTCCTGTTTAGGGATAGCCCTGCTTGCTCCACATGGAGACAGACCTAGAAAAGGTGGTCTAAACATGGCTTGTCTCACTAGACCCGGTTGGCTCACCGCTGCCAACGTGCATCACTACACGCGGTGCGAAAAGAAAAACAAAGAACCTGAAAATTGTGTGCTGGAATGTACGCACAATGATGGACTCAGACAATAGCGATCGTCCTCGAAGACGCTCAGCCTTAGTCGCCAAAAAGCTAGCAAGGCTTGACATAGACATTGCTGCACTCAGTGTGGTGCGCTTTGCAGACCAAGGGTCACTCACCCTTGGAAGGCACAGGATACACACTGTTCTGGTCAGGGAAGGCTAAAGAAGATCGTCGACTCTCAGGGGTCGGGTTCATGATTAAGAGCACCATAGCACATAGGTTACACAGTTTGCCAGTTGGACATTCTGACCGACTCATGTCACTCCGGCTCCCCATCAACAACGACGATTTTGTCACTATTGTTAGTGTGTATGCCCCAACCACGCAGGCCGACATCGGAATTAAGGAGGCTTTCTGTAGTGATCTGCACAACCTTCTACAGCGCGTCGACACCCAGGACAAGCTCCTCATCATGGGAGATTTCAACGCCAGAGTGGGCTGCGACTCTGATGTATGGAAGGACGTGCTAGGGAAACATGGCATAGGCAACTGTAACGACAATGGCCGCCTGCTGCTGGAGTTCTGTTCTGCACATGACTTGACGATCACCAACAGCCTGTTCCAACAGAAAGAGAGATTCAAAGCAACCTGGAGACACCCACGCTCCAAACACTGGCACCTTCTGGACTACGTTCTGACGCGACAGCGTGATAGAAGAGATGTACTACATACCAGGGTGATACCTAGCACGGATTGCTATACGGATCATCGCTTGGTCCATTCCAAGATTGCTTTCACTTTCAAGCCCCCTCCTAAGAAGAAAGGCCCACAGTTTAAGAAGCTACAAGTCCACAAGCTGCAAGACATAGACACAAAAATGGAGTTCCAGGCCAAACGACTGGGTGGAGAAGAAGGCCTCCTGATGACCCTGAACAACAGTGGATGAGATTAAAGACCATCCTTCAGGAGACGGCAGCAGAAGTAGTGGGCTTCTCAGCCAGGAAAAATAAAGACTGGTTTGATGAGTCTGATGCACAGATCAAGGAACTCCTAGAAAAGAAATGTGCATGCCACAAGACTCTTTTAGCTAAACCTGATGACCACTCTGCCAAGACAGCTTACAGAAATGCCTGCTCCACACTGCAAAGCAAGCTCCGCATACTGCAGAACGACTGGTGGCTAGCTTTTGTGGAGAACACACAACAACATGCCGATGCCGGAGACATGCGCTCCTTTTATGAAGCCCTTAAGACCATCCATGGGCCAGCACATCAAGTGCAAGCACCCCTGCGCTCCTCAGACGGCTCCACCCTTCTGACGGACAAGGAAACCATTATGCAGCGTTGGTCAGAACACATTGAAAACCTCTTCAATGACAAGCGCACTGTGCAAGAGTCATCAATCGAGAAGATTCCCCAGGTGGAGGTGAAATGGGAACTTGTTGACCCCCAACACTTGAAGAGATCCGAAAGGCCACCACGCAGCTGAATCCAGGGAAGTCTCCTGGCATAGATGGCATCCCAGCAGAGGTGTACCAAAATGGAGGTGAGGCAGTCCTCGACAAGCTTCAGATTCTCTTCTCCAGTTGCTGGGAAAAGGAAATTGTTCCACATGACCTTCGGGATGCGGTCATTGTCTCCCTGTACAAGACCAAGGGCGACAAGTCCGACTGTTCTAATTACCGGGGCATCACTCTCCTCTCAATAGCAGGTAAGATTTTGGCTCGAGTGCTGCTCAAAAGGCTTACCCCTACCATAGCGCATGAAAATACTCCCAAGAGTCAGTGCGGATTTTGGGCAAACAGGGTAATCACCGACATGATCTTCGTCCTGAGACAGATCCAGGAGAAGTGCAGAGAACAGAACATGGCCCTTTATGCAGCCTTCATAGACCTAACCAAGGCTTTTGACACGGTCAGTCGTGAGGGTTTGTGGAAGATTCTTGCACGCCTTGGCTGCCCTCCAAAGCTCCTCACCATCATCCGCCAGCTGCATGAAGGCCAGATGGGACAAGTTAAGTACAACGGGACTCTGTCAAACAAGGTTGCATCCTCGCCGCCCACTCTGTTCTCCATCTTCTTCAGCATGATGCTTCGTGAGGCCAAAGAAGACTTGACTGACGGCATCTATATCCGCTTCAGAACTGACTGAAGTCTGTTTAACTTGCGGCGCCTTCTGTCCCACACTAAGATCACAGAACAGCTAATCATGGACCTGCTCTTCCCAGATGACTGCGCCCTCGTCGCCCATACGGTGCAAGCCTTGCAGCACATTGTCAGCTGTTTTGCTGAAGCAGCAAGAGCCTTCGGCCTCACCATCAGCCTGAGAAAGACAGAAGTGCTATATCAACCGGTCCCCCATACAGCATATACCCCTATCTCTTATGCTAGTTGGGGTTTCCTCCTGCGTGGGAAGGTTGTGTAAAACACACAGTTGTTCGCATGTGCATTTTGAAGGTTTGTGCTCACAATTATGAATATCACACCGGCTTTTATGCCACCTTTCAAGTTTATATTAACCATTTTCACAGTTAGCCAAGTGAGTTCATACATGCACAGCACGAATGGGAAATTCACTTACAAGTAAAACATTTCCATCCACTTCATTGTAATGCACCGAGCATATACCGCACTAATGAACATTGTGCTTGTGTTAAAATGATTAAAAACCAGGAATCTGGGTTGAGATAATAGCAAAACTTAGAACTGATGAAAATGTCACAAAATCAGTTCTCATCTTGGTAATTGGGGCTTTCTCTCCATTTAGATGGGGCTGTTTCTGCATATATACGAGGTCTGTTAGAAAAGTAACGGACCTTTTTATTTTTTTCAAAAACTATATGGATTTGATTCATATGTTTTTATGTCAGCCAAGCTTGAACCTTCGTGCGCATGCGTGAGTTTTTCCACGCCTGTCGGTTGCGTCATTCGCCTGTGGGCAGGCTTTGAGTGAGCACTGCTCCACCCCTCTCATCGTTGTTTCATTGCGAGGAAATGGCGGAATGATTTGGGCTTTTTGTCCATCAGAATTGTTTCTTTAACTGTTAGAGACAGGCAGCTGGAAACCATTCGAAAAATTTATCTGGCTTTCGGTGAAAATTTTACGGGCTTCACAGAGAATAAGGAGTGTTAATTAAATTCAATTCAATTCAATTTTATTTATATAGTGCCAAATCACAACAAACAGTTGCCCCAAGGCGCTTTATATTGTAAGGCAAGGCCATACAATAATTACGTAAAAACCCCAAAGGTCAAAACGACCCCCTGTGAGCAAGCACTTGGCGACAGTGGGAAGGAAAAACCCCCTTTTAACAGGAAGAAACTGTTGGGTATTTTCTCCTCCAAACATTCTTAAAACCTTTGATAAGACAAACAGAGTCAAGAAACACCAGTGAGACAGAAAGTCAAATTAATCACGCGCGGAGTGCGGCCAGGCTGTACACCAAGGCTACACTAAAGTCTGGCCTGTGCTCCCGCTCTTTTTATTAGAGATGCCCTCATTACATCATAAAACTTGTCCTAAGGGGGGGGGACAACAACGCGAGACAAGTTTCTTCCCGTAACATAAACACATACGTCAATAAGCGCAGCTGTAAGGAAAAACAGTTTCTTTCTTTTACTCTTATCGTCGGAGGTCAGCACATCTCGTTCGTCTGTTGCAGTTATCAGCTGTTGTGCATCTGCCTGGAGTGTCCTGGTCTTCACACTAAGCATCACATCACAACAGTCAAATCAACCTTCAGTTCTTTTACTCCCAGTTTAGCCTGGCCCCGTCATGCTTCACTCCCAGTCGTTAGCGGCTACAAAAACAAGTTGTATAATAATAATAAGTACATCCAGCTCTTCATTCCCAGTTCAGATTGACCCCAGCATGCTAAAACAAAGTTGAATAACAAATACATTCTCAGGGTTACTTTTAAGACAGGTGCATAACAGCACAATAACGTTTTCATAAGAAAGAAGACAAAGTACAAATGTTTTACAGTGATAACATATATATATATATAAAATCCTTAACATTTCCCACCTGTTTATCGCCTGTTAAACATATAGTAGTAGTTATCACCTAGCTTAGCACTTCTTTCTTGAGATTTTCACTAAGAGGTTCATCATGGTACGTAAAGCATCTATTTCAGTGTTTTGAGCTGCTACTATTTTTTTTTTTCAGTTACATTCATGAACAGACCCAATCGATAATTCAGTGTTTCAATCATTAATGAATTTTTTTCCCACTCCTATCCAGGGGAACAATGAATGTGCTATTTTATCTCCTACAGACCACAATTTTTGGTCCTTTGGTACATCCGAGCCCCACATGTGATCATGTGGTAACACATCTGGGTATATCGATCTCCTCCGTCTGGTGCTGCCATTCTTCTCTGTGGAGCTCCTTGGCACTACCACATATGTATGGTCAGTCACCTGGGTAGGTGCACACACACCACCCCAATTTGGTGGGAGACTCATGTACAGTCTGGAACCACAAAGCCAATAGATGTCATCATACACCGGAGTACCATTTACAGGTGGTAGCAAAAACTTACTAACATAAGCACATGATTCATCCGTTCCCCATGGACAGGAGCCTGTATAATTACATCCCCGTCCAATGTGATGAAGATAAGTACCATCCACATATTATGTTTTGGTTAGGACGTTTCTTAATTTTACCTACAGTTTTATTCCCTGTCCCGTAAAAGCAAATTGGGAATGGCCGTTGTGATGACAATTTAACGTGATGATATTTTTGCGTTTCCCTTCAGTCTAGTCAATGGAGCAGCACTTGGGCACGCTTGTACGTCCTCTGTTGAAATCCCTATCATATAAGTGGTTGCACTGAGGCAAGTGGTGTTACATCTTATCAGATTTGCTGAGAACTGCTGCCCCCGAAATACAGTTTGATTATGCATCCGTATGATAAGACATTCTGTCACCCTAGCAGGGTACGGTTTAGCCGTCAGAGCTGGGTGTGTTGAGGATATAGGTATTTGCGAACAAACATAACAATTAGTAACGTAATTCCATAGCCAATAAATGAACATCTCTGTACCACAAATTAGTATGGTATATATGAGAGTGTCCATCTGTCTCATTCACATTATGAATAAACCTCTTCTGACGTTGCTTGCGTTGTTCTCTGGCTCGGTCCACAGTGAGCTGCAATTCTTGGGTCAACCACCAGGCCAGGAATCCGAGGAGCACGAAACACACTAAGATCACAACGCAACCGGCTGCCCTACCAACAGTCCGGCAGCGGCGGCGCTGAGCACGCCGCTCCGGGGTCTGCTGTAGTTCAGTCATGATTGCTAGGATACAGTGTTGTTAACCACCTCACCTAATAGTGCAAGGATCTCCCTGCTTCACTGGCATTGAGACAATCTATTACTAATTAAATAGACTCCCTTTGTAGCCAGACTTCCCCTTACACTGTGGAGGCAGCCAACACACGCTGTATCTTACAGTGATGTATCCACGTTGATCTCTCCGCTATCTTTACTGCAGTTGGTGTTGTTAACAGCACTTGGTATAGACCTTCCCAACGAGGACTGGACCAGTTCTTCCTCTTAATCACTCTGATGAACACCCAGTCTCCTGGCTAGACTACTGGAAGGCCGTCCTGTGGAAGATCAAAATTATTCGGCAGTAAATGTGTTTAAGTTATCTCTTTCTGTGTTAATGTCTTTTTCATAAAATTTGCTAATGTTTGTTCCTCATCTGCTGTTTTAGTATCCATGTCAAAATTGGTAGACGATATGGTCGTCCATAAAGTATCTCAAATGGTGTTAACCCTGATGGTGTTGGTGTTATTCTCATATACAATTTTACTAGGTCCAAACATTCAATCCAGGTTCGTTTTGTCTCTTCTATACATTTCCTTAATCTTGTTTTTATTGTGCCCTTTGTCCTTTCCACTAATCCGGCACTTTGTGGATGATAAGCACAATGATTTTTGAGATTAACCTGTAGCGCTTCTCCTACGTATTGCACTATTGTATTAACAAAATGCGCTCCATTATCTGAATAGACTGTTTCTGGTATTCCAAATCATGGAATGATGTCTTTGCACAATGCCTTAGCCACTGTAAGTGCATCTGCATGTTTTGTAGGGAACAATTCTACCCATTTTGAGAAGGCATCAATTATGACTAAACAAAATTCCTTCCCTTCATGTTTACTCAGCTGTATATAATCCATATGAATCACTTGAAAGGGATATTGTGGTGTTGGAAATTTGCCTCTTTGGGGTCTCAAATTGCCTTGTGAATTGTGTTTTGCACATGTCATGCATGCTCTACAATGCTGTTTTGCATATGCATCGAACCCATAAAGACAAAAAATAGATTGCAATTGCGATATCATACCCCCTGATGAGACATGCGTCACGCCATGGCTCATAATAGCTGCCCATTTAAACATATTTTTTGGCAATATGGGTTTCTTTTGTGGTCATACGTACAAATCATTTGCATACGTAGCCCCTTTAGTTATCCACATTTGTTTTTCTCTGTCAGTTGCCTGCTGTTGCGTTACAGCCGTACCTTTAAACAGATAGCAAGCTGCAGTTAAAGCAACTAATTCAGCTGCTTGTGCTGAAAATGACGATGGCAATGAAGCAGAATCCAATACTTCTGAATTTGTGACAACAGCATATCCAGATTGTGTTTGTCCATAAGCGTTTTTAGTGGAAGAACCATCCACATACACAATTGTACTGTTTGGGATGGGTGTGTCCTGGAGGTCTGGGCGTGCTTTCGTACAGACCGTAGCTACATCAAGACAATTGTGCGGCTCACCATCCTCAGGTAAAGGTATCAATGTGGATGGATTCAATGTTGTACAGCGCTCTACCGTAAGGTGTGGTTGTGATAATAGCAAGGACATGCACGAAAGATGTCTTGCTGGGGACAAAAGGCTCATGTTTGTCTGCAACAGAAGTGCAGAAACTGCATGTGGAACTTTCAATGTCAGCTGATGGAATAGAACAACATTACTGCTACTTTGAACAGCCATAGAGGCTGCAATAACAGCTTGTACGCATGGTGGTAGAGCACTTGCCACTGCATCCAATTTAGATGAGTAGTAGGCAACTGGCCTCAATTTTGAGCCATACACTTGAACCAAAACACTAGTCATGAACTTATTCTTACAATCAACTGTTTGAATGAATGGTTTACTATAATCTGGTAGTGCCAAAACTGTGGATGACACTAATGTTTGTTTTACTTTTACAAAAGCTTCCTCAGCATCTTTGTTCCATTCCAACACGGTTGACATTGAAATATCATCTTTGCACATCAAATCAGAAAGTGGACTAGTCAATTCTGCATAGCAGGGAATCCATGCCCTGCAGTAATTAGTCAGTCCAAGAAATGACATCATCTGCTTTTTGGTTTGTAGTTTTGGAGCGTGCAAAATTGCTTCCTTCCTGTCAGACAGGATCGTGCGCCCTGTGGCTGATAATTCATGTCCTAAATATTTTACTTTATCCCTACACAACTGAACTTTGTTTTTACTCACTTTGTGGCCATTATCAAATAAGAAACATAATAATGCTACTGTGTCAGTTATGCAGTTTTCTCGTGTGTCAGAGGCAATCAAAATGTCATCAACATACACCAATAGTTGGCTATCTGCCGGTGGAACGAAATTGGCTAAACATGCTGACATGACTTGAGAATAAATAGTTGGACTTTCTGCGTAACCCTGCGGTAATCTGGTGAATGTATATCGTTGTCCTTTAAAGGTAAAAGCAAACCAGAATTGACTATCTGGATGTACTGGCACAGAGAAAAATGCATTACTTATGTCAATTACTGAGAAACTATTAGAATTTGGTCTCAGCGAATTTAACAAGGTGTGTGGATCTGGAACACATGGTGCTCTTTAATCACAGCAGCATTTACTGCCTGCAGATCTTGAATCATTCTCCACCCCACTGAGGGCGGAGCCTTTTTTACAGGAAATATGGGTGTGTTACATGGTGAATCTGGACATGGCACTATTACTCCTGCTGTTAATAAATTCTCTACTACTGGCCTGATTCCTTCAATTGCATCAGGTTTCAATGGATACTGTCTTACACATGGTCTGTATTCTGTTTTTGGTCTTATAACTACAGGTTGTGCATTTTTTATCAGTCCTACGTCTGAAGGACCTGTTGTCCACAATCCTGATGGTACCGAAGAGAGAAAATCATCCTCTTCAGGACTCAACTGAAACACTCAGGATTGTGAAGTGGACACATCAATGTGTGTTCCAGCTGTCAGCACCAATGAGACATTAACTGGCACTTTATACAATTTAGTGGACTGAACTCCGTTCGTGGTCCAACTCTGCTCCAATCAGTGGCTGACAAAGCTGTTATGACTGTCAGTCCCAATTCTTGCCATTCTGTCAAATATGGCTTACAAAGTGACACATACAAAGGCATACCTGTGAATCTCAATTTTAAAATGTCTTCAGTGGCACCTGTCACTGTTATGACAGCTGTTGAGTTGCCATCATGAATCAAATCGGTCATTGTCAGCTTCACAGGTGAAACGTTTTTCAATTTGTTTTCATAGTCACCATCTGGACCTGGAGGATCTTTATGCCACATTGTGACATGCAGGTCAGGTGGTGACATCTTTTGTTCAGGATTGTTTAGTAGGGCTGTCGCTTGCAGGACGACATCTTTACCCCATCCTGCAGCATCTTCTTCTGAAATGTCAAATGTATAGTAATAGTGGAATGTGGGGTCATCGCTTTCTTCTCTTACCATGTTAACGCCTCCTGTGCGTTCAACAACTAATTTCCCTTGTTCCACAATTATGGACAAGCCCAATGCAGTCAATCCGTCTCGTCCTAAAAGGTTAACTGGACATTGTGGCATGTTCAACACTGACATAGTACATGTCAGGCCAAATGGATCTGCCAACGTTATGGGTTTAGTGATAGGGACGTCTGATGTTTGTCCATTTGCAGAGCGAACCCTAAAAATTTCGTTGCTCAGTTGGTGGACAGGTATGTTGTCATTACATGTGGTTCTACATGCTCCTGTATCACAAAGGAATGTCACTGGTCGTCCATTTACCAACAAAGTCACTTCTGGTTTTGGTACCGGATTTCCCAGTAAGGCACACAGATCCATATCACAATCAGACTGCCTATCTGATGTGGAATCATGGATTATGGATTCTAGTCATTGTGGATACTGTGGCTGCGGAGGATTATTCCGTTGTGGAATTCCTCCTGCTGCTCCCTCAGTAGGTGGATTCGGACAATTTCTATACATATGTCCCTCTCTCCCACAGTTCCAACAAATCAGGGGACCACGTGGTGGCCCTCCCTGTCTGTGCTGCTGTTGTGGTTGCCATGGTCCTTGACGTTGTGGCTGTCCACCTTGTCTGTTTTGCCATGGCTTTTGGGGGCGTTTGCACTGCTTCTGCTGTCTTAAGTTACCCTGTTGGTAACATATTTCATCATCTCCGTGTGCTACATACACTGCTTTGTTGCTGTTCCCTGTCTTTTTCTGCTTTAAGACTCCTTCTGCATGACAGCAGTGTGTATGTGTTTCTTCCAATGTGCCTGTAGGCAATCCAATCCAATGTTTCTGTATCCAAGCTTTTATATCCTTATTGGAATCTTGGATCAGAGCGTTTTTCAATTGTTGTTCATACACTGGTGTTCCTGGCAATATGCCACTATGGACCCTAAATACACTCTCAAATCTGCATCTAAACTCTGTCCATGGTTCTCCTTCTTTCTGTGTTGTCCTGGTAATTTCAGTATAATTTATCTTTGGTCCTAACACACCTTTTGCTCGTGTAATCATAGCTTCCACTCTTGTTTTCAAGACTGGATCATCATGTGGCAACGGTACGCCATCCTGGTCTGCAGGATTCCAGTCTCCGCGTATCTGACTCCATTTAGGGCCACATGCTTTCATCCACACCTGTTGGACTTCAGGTCCACTAAGGTGGTAAGAATTTCTAATGTTTTCTATATCCTGCATAAATCCCTCGATATCGACATGTGGCGATGGTATCATGTCGACTGCTGCTTTGATATCATCAGCATTCCATGTTCAATATACGAGCATGGTTGATCGCTGTCCTGCTGTTCCTGCACGAGGATTTGGTACTTCTATCATAGGATAGGCATCTCCCTGGTCACTGTGTTCCACCATGGGAGGGGCTGTGGGCACTTTCGCTTGACTGCGTGTTTGTGGTTTTTCTGGTTTTTCTGTTTTTTTCTGGTTTTTCACTTTTTACCTTAGGTTTTACTGCCAAATCATACTGTGGTGGCGGTACATCGTCATCCTCTGGTAGAGGAGATAAAGGTGTTGTTGTCACCGACGATCCAGCCGGCGGTGGTTGTTGAGGCTGTTCTGGTTCTCTGTGCTGAATTATCACATCCTCTTCTGCCTTACCTACAGCTTTCTTTTTCCTTGCTTTCTCTAATCGTCGCTTCTCTGCTCCCTTCTGTCTGTTCTCTGCTTCCTCCTCCCAAAATGCCACTAAATCTGCCCCTACTTTCTGCATCTTTTTCTCATCACCTTTATGTTCCTGTTCTAACTCCTTCTTTAGCTTCTGTATACTGATCAGGTTCAGTCGTCCGTCAAAGTCATGTTTATTTATCCAGGTCTCCAATTTCTTTGTTGCTTTTGGATTTTTTGCTTCCATAAATTTCCAGTCGTCAGTTGATAAATTTTCCTTATTTTAGACGTCTTACCCCCCATTTTTATTATCCCTTGTTATAATTTGGACTTCAGACGGGGGCACACCTAGGGTGTTCTAAATCTGAAGTTTTCACACTTTCTTTGGACGTGACAATTAATTTGCCGTCGTGTGGTTGATTCCTTTCACCTCCCCGTAGGAAGCGGAATCACTTGCCTTCGCATCCACACACGGTTGTCACTAACGTTGTCCAAAGTATTACACTTTCACACAGTTATTTACACTTACACAAAACACTATTTACACATAGAAACACTTTTTAATAACCGTACGCGTATTCTTATGCCAGGGGAGCTCGCCCTCCCGTGAAATTTAACTAATGTCCTGCATTAGGGGACTCCGCCGTCCCTGCCAAATTTAACTGCTTTTTTACAGTGCACGTATTTCTACCCGGGATTTCCTTTACGTATTAAAACAGAGGAGTCCGTACCCTCCTTCCGGAATTTAACTACGGGCGTCCCTCGCAACCGTAGAGGAGTCCGCCCTCCTCGCGGATTTTAACTGCTTTGCATTAACAGACGATTCCACGCCATCGCTTACGGAGTTTAACTGTTTTATGTGATCACTTTTATCCCCTACCGGTACGCGTATATAAACAGAGGAGTCCGCACCCTCCTTACAGAGTTTAACTGTGTTTCATTAACAGACGATTCTGTATCATCGCTTGCGGAATTTAACTGTTTATGTGATCTGATCACCACTCACTCAGTACTGTTTACAAAGAAATTTTACTCACTGACTCGACCTCCTGTCTGTCTTCTTCGGGAAAATCTCGTCAACCAGACGATGCCAACGGTGGTCGACAATTGCAGACACGATCAATCGATCGGACCTTGGCCAAGGATTTACGTCTGGACTTGGCGACCCCCGCTGGACACCTCCGGTATTGTTGAGATCCCGGACGTAGCCCCCAGTCAATGTTGGGTATTTTCTCCACCAAACATTCTTAAAACCTTTGATAAGACAAACAGAGTCAAGAAACACCAGTGAGACAGAAAGTCAAATTAATCACGCGCGGAGTGCGGCCAGGCTGTACACCAAGGCTACACTAAAGTCTGGCCTGTGCTCCCGCTCTTTTTATTAGAGATGCCCTCATTACATCATAAAACTTGTCCTAAGGGGGGGGGGGGGGACAACGCGAGACAAGTTTCTTCCCGTAACATAAACACATACGTCAATAAGCGCAGCTGTAAGGAAAAACAGTTTCTTTCTTTTACTCTTATCGTCGGAGGTCAGCACATCTCGTTCGTCTGTTGCAGTTATCAGCTGTTGTGCATCTGCCTGGAGTGTCCTGGTCTTCACACTAAGCATCACATCACAACAGTCAAATCAACCTTCAGTTCTTTTACTCCCAGTTTAGCCTGACCCCGTCATGCTTCACTCCCAGTCGTTAGCGGCTACAAAAACAAGTTGTATAATAATAATAAGTACATCCAGCTCTTCATTCCCAGTTCAGATTGACCCCAGCATGCTAAAACAAAGTTGAATAACAAATACATTCTCAGGGTTACTTTTAAGACAGGTGCATAACAGCACAATAACGTTTTCATAAGAAAGAAGACAAAGTACAAATGTTTAACAGTGATAACATATATATATATATAAAATCCTTAACAGAAATCTCCAGCAGAACCAGGCTCAGGGAGGGGCAGTCTTCTGCTGGGACTGGTTGGGGCTGAGGGAGAGAACCAGGAAAAAGACATGCTGTGGAGGGGAGCAGAGATCAATCACTAATGATTAAATGCAGAGTGGTGCATACAGAGCAAAAAGAGAAAGAAACACTCAGTGCATTATGGGAACCCCCCAGCAGTCTAAGTCTATAGCAGCATAACTAAGGGATGGTTCAGGGACACCTGATCCAGCCCTAACTATAAGCTTTAGCAAAAAGGAAAGTTTTAAGCCTAATCTTAAAAGTAGAGAGGGTGTCTGTCTCCCTGATCCGAATTGGGAGCTGGTTCCACAAGAGAGGAGCCTGAAAGCTGAAGGCTCTGCCTCCCATTCTACTCTTACAAACCCTAGGAACTACAAGTAAGCCTGCAGTCTGAGAGTGAAGCACTCTATTGGGGTGATATGGTACTATGAGGTCCCTAAGATAAGAAGGGACCTGATTATTCAAAACCTTATAAGTAAGAAGAAGAATTTTAAATTCTATTCTAGAATTAACAGGAAGCCAATGAAGAGAGGCCAATATGTGTGAGATATGCTCTCTCCTTCTAGTCCCCGTCAGTACTCTAGCTGCAGCATTTTGAATTAACTGAAGGCTTTTCAGGGAACTTTTAGGACAACCTGATAATAATGAATTACAATAGTCCAGCCTAGAGGAAATAAATGCATGAATTAGTTTTTCAGCATCACTCTGAGACAAGACCTTTCTAATTTTAGAGATATTGCGTAAATGCAAAAAAGCAGTCTTACATATTTGTTTAATACGCGCTTTGAATGACATATCCTGATCAAAAATGACTCCAAGATTTCTCACAGTGTTACTAGAGGTCAGGGTAATGCCATCCAGAGTAAGGATCTGGTTAGACACCATGTTTCTAAGATTTGTGGGGCCAAGTACAATAACTTCAGTTTTATCTGAGTTTAAAAGCAGGAAATTAGAGGTCATCCATGTCCTTATGTCTGTAAGACAATCCTGCAGTTTAGCTAATTGGTGTGTGTCCTCTGGCTTCATGGATAGATAAAGCTGGGTATCATCTGCATAACAATGAAAATTTAAGCAATGCCGTCTAATAATACTGCCTAAGGGAAGCATGTATAAAGTGAATAAAATTGGTCCTAGCACAGAACCTTGTGGAACTCCATAATTAACCTTAGTCTGTGAAGAAGATTCCCCATTTACATGAACAAATTGTAATCTATTAGATAAATATGATTCAAACCACCGCAGCGCATTGCCTTTAATACCTATGGCATGCTCTAATCTCTGTAATAAAATTTTATGGTCAACAGTATCAAAAGCAGCACTGAGGTCTAACAGAACAAGCACAGAGATGAGTCCACTGTCTGAGGCCATAAGATCATTTGTAACCTTCACTAATGCTGTTTCTGTACTATGATGAATTCTAAAACCTGACTGAAACTCTTCAAATAGACCATTCCTCTGCAGATGATCAGTTAGCTGTTTTACAACTACCCTTTCAAGAATTTTTGAGAGAAAAGGAAGGTTGGAGATTGGCCTATAATTAGCTAAGATAGCTGGGTCAAGTGATGGCTTTTTAAGTAATGGTTTAATTACTGCCACCTTAAAAGCCTGTGGTACATAGCCAACTAATAAAGATAGATTGTTAAGATAAAGTGTTACTACAGCTTTAAGGACGGCCTACAATGGTGCATGGCGCGCCGCGCTCCGAGCCGCCATCAAGAGGCAGAAACCACCACACCATTTCTAAACGGATGCCTGTGTGGAGCCGAGACCGTCATGTGAAATTTCTCTGGTTATCACAAGCGCTGGACATTAGCCATTTTCCGGCAGATTTCACTTTTAACAAGAGATTTTGTCATGGAAAGCCGCGGGGAGGCTTCGCGCATCACGACCGATTCACTGATCAATCAATCAACTTTTTTCTTGTATAGCGCCAAATCACAACAAACAGTTGCCCCAAGGCGCTCCACATTGCAAGGCAAGGCCATACAATAATTATGAAACACAGTCTACGTCTAAAGCAACATAACCAAGGGATGGTCCAGGGTCACCCGATCCAGCCCTAACTATAAGCCTTAGCGAAAAGGAAAGTTTTAAGCCTAATCTTAAAAGTAGAGAGGGTATCTGTCTCCCTGATCTGAATTGGGAGCTGGTTCCACAGGAGAGGAGCCTGAAAGCTGAAGGCTCTGCCTCCCATTCTACTCTTACAAACCCTAGGAACTACAAGTAAGCCCGCAGTCTGAGAGCGAAGCGCTCTAATGGGGTAATATGGTACTACGAGGTCCTAAGATAAGATGGGACCTGATTATTCAAAACCTTATAAGTAAGAAGAAGAATTTTAAATTCTATTCTAGCATTAACAGGAAGCCAATGAAGGGAGGCCAACACGGGTGAGATATGCTCTCTCCTGCTAGTCCCCGTCAGTACTCTAGCTGCAGCATTCTGAACCAACTGAAGGCTTTTTAGGGAACTTTTAGGACAACCTGATAATAATGAATTACAATAGTCCAGCCTAGAGGAAATAAATGCATGAATTAGTTTTTCAGCATCACTCTGAGACAAGACCTTTCTGATTTTAGAGATATTGCGTAAATGCAAAAAGGCAGTCCTACATATTTGTTTAATATGCGCTTTGAATGACATATCCTGATCAAAAATGACTCCAAGATTTCTCACAGTATTACTAGAGATCAGGGAAATGCCATCCAGAGTAACGATCTGGTTAGACACCATGCTTCTAAGATTTGTGGGGCCAAGTACAATAACTTCAGTTTTATCTGAGTTTAAAAGCAGGAAATTAGAGGTCATCCATGTCTTTATGTCTGTAAGACAATCCTGCAGTTTAGCTAATTGGTGCGTATCCTCTGGCTTCATGGATAGATAAAGCTGGGTATCATCTGCGTAACAATGAAAATTTAAGCAATACCGTCTAATAATACTGCCCAAGGGAAGCATGTATAAAGTGAATAAAATTGGTCCTAGCACAGAACCTTGTGGAACTCCATAATTAACTTTAGTCTGTGAAGAAGATTCCCCATTTACATGAACAAACTGTAATCTATTAGACAAATATGATTCAAACCACCGCAGCGCAATGCCTTTAATACCTATGACATGCTCTAATCTCTGTAATAAAATTTTATGGTCAACAGTATCAAAAGCAGCACTGAGGTCCAACAGAACAAGCACAGAGATAAGTCCACTGTCCGAAGCCATAAGAAGATCATTTGTAACCTTCACTAATGCTGTTTCTGTACTATGATACTACTGATGAAGCGAGACAAAGGAACACCTCCGTTTCGGCGTGCCAGAGGACAAGTTGGGACATGTCTATCTCGGCTTTTAGTGCTTACCAGTCGAGTGAGTATAAGAGAAATTGTGGAGAGCTGGGCATGTCCCAACTTGTCAACAACAGGCAAGCAGCTTGGTAGAAGACAACAACTGTTATGATTATTTATTAGAAAGTGGAAGAACCACAAGATGACTGTCTCCCTTGGTCTGGGATTCCATGCAAGATCTCACTTTGTGGGGTAAGAATGATTCTGAGAAAGCTCAGAACTACACAGGAGGACCTAGTCAATGACCTGAAGAGAGCTGGGACCACAGTCACAAAGATTACATTAGTAACACATGATGCTGTCATGGTTTAAAATCCTGCAGGGCAGCAAGGTCCCCCTTCTCAAGCCAGCACATGTCCAGGCCCATTTGAAGTTCACCAGTGACCATCTGGATGATCCAGAGGAGGCATGGGAGAAGGTCATGTGGTCAGATAAGACCAGAATAGAGCTTTTTGGAATCAACTCCACTTGCCATGTTTAGATGATGAGAACAACCCCAAGAAAACCGTCTCAACCGTGAAGCATGGGGGTGGAAACATCATACTCTGGGGGTGGTCTTCTGCAAAGGGGACAGGATGACTGCACCATATTGAAGGGAGGATGGATGGGGTCATGTATTGCGAGATTTTGGCAAACAACCTGTTGTGAAAGTGTAGGAACACGGACCCACAACAGGGGGCGCAAATGAATGGACAATGGAGTAAGTCAAATAACAAAGCTTTACTGTTGTGAAACTCGCACAACAAACACAACAGATAACAATTTCGTGAATAAGCCGAATTCCAATGGTGTCGTGTGGGCAGGCTCGAAGGTAGGAGACGTCTGTCCAAGTCGAACCGGAACCACTCGATTTCCACCGCCACCGAACCCCGGGAATACTGGAGCCGCCAAGTCCCGAACTCCCAGGTGACCACTGCCTCCGCTTGTCGGATCTGGTACTGCTGGCGAGGAACAAAAACAGTCAGAGGTGGGTGCGCTGCACCCAGCAACACGGACGGTGGTAACACCACCTCCCCCTCTCGTCAAGTAACACTGAAGTGCAGGAGTGTGAGTACTTATCCAATACTGTCTCCTGCTGCTCTTCTCTCTCTCTGTATAAAGGCAAAAAGTATTCAAAGGTGATATAGTCGGCTGGATACGTTACCTCCTCGGTAGAAACGATATCTCGGCAATGAGGTGGAGATGCCGTCCTGCTGATATACCCCTCTGATGATTGCTGTCAGCTGTCTCAGGTGATGGGCGACAGCTGTCACCCTGGCTGCTCCTGTGAGGCGGCAGCGCCCTCTGGTGCCTGGAGCCCGCACTCCAGGCAGGGCGCCCTCTGGTGGTGGTGGGCCAGCAGTACCTCCTCTTCAGCGGCCCACACAACACAACCTCCTTCCCTCAGTAAGTGCACTGAAGATGGGTCATGGCTGGGTCTTCCAGCATGACAATGACCCCAAACACACAGCCAGGGCAACTAAGGAGGGGCTCCGTAAAAAGCATTTCAAGGTCCTGGAGCGGCCTGGCCAGTCTCCAGACCTGAACTCAATAGAAAATCTTTGGCGGGAGCTGAAATTCCAAACCTGAAAGATTTGCAGAAGATCTCTATGGAGGAGTGGACCAAAATCCCTGCTGCAGTGTGTGCAAACCTGGTGAAAAACTACAGGAAACGTTTGACCTCTGTAATTGCAAACAAAGGCTACTGTACCAAATATTAACATTGATTTTCACAGGTGTTCAAATACTTATTTGCAGCAGTAACATACAAATACTAAATGATTTTAAAAAATCATACATCGTGATTTCTGGATTTTTGTTGTTAGATTATGTCTCTCACAGTGGACATGCACCTAAGATGAAAATTTCAGACCCCTCCATGATTTCTAAGTGGGAGAACTTGCAAAACCACAGGATGTTCAAATACTTATTTTCCTTACTGTGTATATATATATATATATATATATATATATATATATATATATATATATATATATATATATATATATATATATATATGTGTGTGTGTGTGTGTGTGTGTGTATATTATGCAAATAATTAATGTTTATGAGTCCAATGGTAAGAATATTTCATGAGGTGAAAGATGGAATATTCCATTCAATGAGGAGAACATTCCTTGTCATTTGATATTTTATTAATTCATAAACAAGAGAAAGGGGACTTACATTTTGGTGTACGTCACTGGTGCTTTGACAGCAACAGGTTCTAAACACTCCAACACAAACTTTAAACAGGAGTCCAAACCAATCCAAAATTGTTCTCAGTCAACTTGGAAAAACAATCAGTTCAAAAACAATCCTGATAATGTAATCCATAGTTGATGCCATGCACTGACTTTGTGTACAGACTGCTGTCTGCTTTCCTCAGTCCAGCGAAAAATCGTGACAGAAATTAGTCGAGCTCTTCATCCATCAGCTCTTGTATTTCAGCTAGCGACATCCCAGCGAACATTGCAAATGACTCCAGATAGCTTACGGCATACTTTGCATTAGAAGAATGAGCAGTGTCATTAAGCTTGTTCAAATCTTTGTCCATCATCAAAACAAACCCCGCCATGTTTGTTTTAAAGTAAAGTGCAGTTGCCGCAAGTGTAAGTGTGCGCGGTGGTTGGGGCGTTCAATAGCACGAATCATATAGTACCAAAATTTAATGCTAAGTAGCACTACTGCACAGTAAAAATAAAACAATGGCAAATGGTAAGACTATTCCATGTCACATGACATACAAACCACCAACCAAATGACAAGGATCTATTCAGACGTTTTTTTATATACATACACTAAGTACTGGTGCCGGCATGAAATAGACAGCACCCGCTCCCCCCCTAGGAGATGCTATGGATTGACTTGACCCTCACATATAATCAAGATCACCCTGGGAGAAATGGGGATGCAATTACACTCAAAAAATCAAAGTGTCTAAGTCACTCAGAGATGCAGAGAAACCTTGCCTGAGGCAGGAAAACACTATTGACTCAGTTTGACTTTTATTAACAGCAAATATTCAAGATCACAGATGATGCTAGAGACAGTCATCCATACGAGATCTGTGAGAAAAGTATCCGACCTTATTATTTTTTTAAAAAACCATATGGATTTGAATCACGTGTGATTACATCAGCCAAGCTTGAACCATCGTGGGCATGCGAGAGTTTTTTCACGCCTGTCGGTGACGTCATTCGCCTGTGAGCACGCCTTGTGGAAGGAGTGGTCCAGCCCCCTCGCCAGAATTCCTTTGTCTGAGAATACTCACTCAACTGAAAGCCACCAAAAGCCGCCTGGATTTTACAAATGGTTATCAACACGGAGGTGTTTTTCCTGTGGCGGGCGCGCCAATCCGTCCGCACGTCTTTCATTAAAAAAAAAATCTCCTTTAACAGTGGAATGTCCGGATAAACTGCTGATTCCGACCTCTTCTGAAACTATTTTTCAAAAAGTGTTTTATGTTGTGAAAGTGTAGGGACACGTACCCACAACAGGGGGCGTAAATGAACGGACAATGGAATAAGCCAAAATACAACAATTTAATGTTGTGAATGTGCACAACAGGACAACAGACAACACAATTTAGAACAGCAGTCAATAATTCAACGTGACGTGCGGGCAGGCTCGAGGATAGAAGACGCCTGTCCAGAGAAGAGCCGGATCCCACACGCTTTCCACTGCCAGCGGATCTGGAGCACCCCGGAGCCACCAAGCGCTGAGTCCCCAGGTGGCCACTGCCTCCGGCTGTCAGATCTGGTACTGCTGGCAGGAAGAACAGACAGGTGATGGTGGGTGTGTGAACACCCAGCAAACAGTCAGAAGAGGGTGGGAAACACCTCCACCTCTTAATCACAATATTCCAGAATTAAGTGCAGATCCTGTTGGTATACTTAGTAGTCCCCAACCGAGGAGCGGAGTACGCCAACTCCCCAACACACGACTACTCCTTACGTACAAACAGGTTCGTCTGTAAAAGTAATGTTACACACAGAAGCTACTGTTGTGTTTACTCAGGCTGAGCGGTTTACCTGACAGGTAGACGATATCTCGGCAGGGAGGTAGAGTTGCTGCCCGGCTTATATGGGATGTGGTGATGAAGTGGTGATGAGTGACAGCTGTCAGGTGGTAATGAGTGGCAGCTGTCATTCCCGGCTGCACCCTCGCGTGCCTGAAGCCCGCCATTCAGGCAGGACGCCCTCTGTTGGTGAGCCAGCAGTACCTCCTCTTCAGCAGCCCACACATTTTATTTGACATCTATCAAGATACGTAGTTTATGTTGCAATATTTTGTATAGTAAGGTTTCATACAGCTTTCAAAATGTGAGAAAAAAAGGAAAACATGAAATAAAAATATTTTGTAAATATCTCCATATTCAAGCAACTTTAGTTTAACATATTGTTTCTTTTCATTTTCATTGATGTGATTACATGCCACAAGTGAAATGGTTTGAATGAGCATGTCCTGTGAGGCTTCATCAGGCCTTGCTTTGCGCCATGCGGTTCCACCGCGACACACAGAATTCCTCTGCACGTCTGTCTCAATGTGCCGAAAAAGTGCTGATGTCCACGTCTTCCGCAATTCCTGTGCTAGTCAGACGACGTCCCAGATCAACAGAGCGTCCAGTTTGGAAATGAATGGCACATTCCACTGTTACAGGAGTTTTTGTCATGGAAAGAGGAGCGGAGGAATGCGCCACCGTGCCACTCATCTGCATGGTGCAAAGCAACGCCGTGATGAAGCCTCACAGGACATGCTCAGCTCCAGCTCATGCACAATTTCTCGGATAGTCACACGACTGAAAAGCCGTCTCAAAGCCGTCCTGTGAGACCAACATGGAGGTGGTTTTGTGCTGCGCCATGAGCAGCACGGTGGCGCATCCCTCCGCTCCTCTTTCCATGAAAAAAAACTCCTGTAACAGTGAAATGCACCGAAAAAGTGCTGATGTCCACAACTTCTGCCTTTTTGTGAAAGTCAGACGAGGTCCCGGATCAACAAAGCCTTCACGTTGGAAATGATCTGGTTGTTTTCAGCGGGCCTGAGCATGTCGATCGGCTCTGGGAGTGCGCCGCGCTCTCAGACGCTGTGGGCAGTCCGGAATAAACTGCTGATTCCGACCTCTTCTGAAAGTTCTCTGTTCTCTCACGACGTCCTGGGTCAACAGAGGCTTAAATTTGGAGGTTTTCAGCTTGAAACAGGATGACGACATCACCTCGGAGCGCTGCGTGATGTCCCGCTCCGTGGGAAGTCCTTACAGCGATAGAAACAATCCAAATCTCTCATCAGCCGTTAAAATTTTCACCGAAAACCATCTTAATTTCTCGAATGGTGTCCACTCGGATGTGCCTCACAGTTTGGAAAAAATTTTGATGAAGCACAGCACCAGTCTCTCAGCAACTTCTCAGACAAAGGAATTCCGACGAGGGGGCTGGACCACTCCTCCCACAAGGCATGCTCACAGGCAAATGATGTCACCAACAGGCGTGAAAAAACTCTTGCATGCCCACGAGGGTTCAAGCTTGGCTGATGTAATCACACGTGATTCAAATCCATGTTTTTTTTTTAAATAATAAGGTCGGATACTTTTCTAATAGACCTCGTATATGTACAGATACAGTGAGGAAAATAAGTATTTGAACACCCTGCGATTTTGCAAGTTCTCCCACTTAGAAATCATGGAGGGGCCTGAAATTTTCATCTTAGGTCCATGTCCACATAATCTAAAAAGAAAAAAAATCCGGAAATCACAATGTATGATTTTTTTTTATAATTTATTTGTATGTTACTGCTGCAAATAAGTATTTGAACACCTGTGAAAATCAGTGTTAATATTTGGTACAGTAGCCTTTGTTTGCAATTACAGAGGTCAAACGTTTCCTGTAGTTTTTCACCAGGTTTGCACACACTGCAGCAGCGATTTTGGTCCACTCATCCATACAGATCTTCTGCAAATCTTTCAGGTTTGGAGTTTCAGCTCCCTCCAAAGATTTTCTATTGATTTCAGGTCTGGAGACTGGCCAGGCCACTCCAGGACCTTGAAATGCTTCTTACGGAGCTCCTCCTTAGTTGCCCTGGCTGTGTGTTTGGGGTCATTGTCATGCTGGAAGACCCAGCCATGACCCATCTTCATGCTCTTACTGAGGGAAGGAGGTTGTTTGCCAAAATCTCACAATACATGACCCCATCCATCCTCCCTTCACTACGGTGCAGTCGTCCTGTCCCCTTTGCAGAAGAGCACCCCCAGAGTATGATGTTTCCCACCACCCCATGCTTCACGGTTGGGATGTTTTTTTGGGGGGTTGTTCTCATCCTCTAAACATGGTAAGTGGAGTTGATTCCAAAAAGCTCTGTTCTGGTCTCATCTGACCACATGACCTTCTCCCATGCCTCCTTTGGATCATCCAGATGGTCACTGGTGAACTTCAAACAGACCTGGACATGTGCTAGCTTGAGCAGGGGGACCTTGGTGCCCTGCAGGATTTTAAACCATGACAGCATCATGTGTTACTAATGTAATCTTTGTGACTGTGGTCCCAGCTCTCTTCAGGTCATTGACCAGTCCTCCTGTGTAGTTCTGAGCTTTCTCAGAATCATCCTTACCCCACAAAGTGAGATCTTGCATCCCAGACCAAGGGAGATTGACATTCATCTTGTGTTTCTTCCACTTTCTAATAAATAATCATAACAGTTGTTGTCTTCTACCAAGCTGCTTGCCTGTTGTCCTGTAGTCCATCCCAGCCTTGTGCAGTTCTACAGTTTTGTCCCTGGTGTCCTTAAACAGCTCTTTGGTCTCAGCTATGGTGGACAGGTTGGAGTGTGATTGATTGAGTGTGTGAACATGTGTCTATACAGGTAACAAGTTCAAACAGGTGCAATTAATACAGGTAAAGAGTGCAGAATAAGAGGGCTTCTTAAAGAAAAATTAACTGGTCTGTGTGAGCGAAAATTCTTGCTGATTGGTAGGGGATCAAATACTTATTTGCAGCAGTAACATACACATAAATTAGCAGCAGAGGGAAAAAAATATGGAATCACTCAATTCTGAGGAAAAAGTTATGGAATCGTGAAAAACAAAAGAACACTCCAACACATCACTAGTATTTTGTTGCACCACCTCTGGCTTTTATAACAGCTTGCAGTCTCTGAGGCATGGACTTAATGAGTGACAAACAGTACTCTTCATCAATCTGGCTCCAACTTTCTCTGATTGCTGTTGCCAGATCAGCTTTGCAGGTTGGAGCCATGTCATGGACCATTTTCTTCAACTTCCACCAAAGATTTTCAATTGGATTACGATCCGGACTATTGCAGGCCATGACATTGACCCTATGTGTCTTTTTGCAAGGAATGTTTTCACAGTTTTTGCTCTATGGCAAGATGCATTATCATCTTGAAAAATGATTTCATCATCCCCAAACATCCTTTCAATTGATGGGATAAGAAAAGTGTCCAAAATATCAACGTAAACTTGTGCATTTATTGATGATGTAATGACAGCCATCTCCCAGTGGCCTTTACCTGACATGCAGCCCCATATCATCAATGACTGTGGAAATTTACATGTTCTCTTCAGGCAGTCATCTTTATAAATCTCATTGGAACGGCACCAAACAAAAGTTCCAGCATCATCACCTTGCCCCTGCAGATTCGAGAGTCATCACTGAATATGACTTTCATCCAGTCATCCACAGTCCACGATTGCTTTTCCTTAGCCCATGTAACCTTGTTTTTATCTGTTTAGGCTTTCGTTTAGCTTTTCTGTATGTAAAATCCCATTTCCTTTAGGCGGTTTCTTACAGTTCAGTCACAGACGGTGACTCCAGTTTCCTCCCATTCATTTCTCATTGGTTTTGTTGTGCATTTTCGATTTTTGAGACATATTGCTTTAAGTTTTTCTGTCTTGACACTTTGATGTCTTCCTTGGTCTATCCAGTATGTTTGCCTTTAACAACCTTCCCATGTTGTTTGTATTCGGTCCAGAGTTTTGACACAGCTGACTGTGAACAACCAACATCTTTTGCAACATTGCGTGATGATTTACCCTCTTTTAAGAGTTTGATAATCCTCTCCTTTGTTTCAATTGACATCTCTCGTGTTGGAGCCATGATTCATGTCAGTCCACTTGGTGCAATAGCTCTCCAAGGTGTGATCACTCCTTTTTAGATGCAGACTACCGAGCAGATCTGATTTGATGCAGGTGTTAGTTTTGGGGATGAAAATTTACAGGGTGATTCCATAATTTATTCCTCAGAATCGAGTGAGTCCATATTTTTTTTCCCTCTGCTTGGTCTAAAAAAGTAACCGTTACTGACTGCCACAATTTTTTTTTCTTGATTCTTATAGTGTTTCTTAAAGCCAGAAAGTTGCCATTTGAAATTACTTTAGTTTTGTGTCATGTCTGTGATCTGCTTTTTTTCTACAAAATTAAACAACTGAATGAACATCCTCCAAGGCCGGTGATTCCATAATTATTGCCAGGGTTGTATGTCTCTCACAGTGGACATGCACCTAAGATGAAAATTTCAGACCCCTCCGTGATTTCTAAGTGGGAGAACTTGCAAAACCGCAGGGTGTTCAAATACTTATTTTCCTCACTGTATGTGTATAGTCGATGGTAAAGGGGTGGGTGTTTATAAGCTTGTGCTTCTGCCTATACCCTTCGGCCGCTCAAAACTGGAAGATTGTTGAGATTTTTTGTTATGTGTGCCAAATAAATTCATTCATTCAACTTTGTTTTGCACTGGTGACCTTTAACCTTAATTAGTCAAACTGTGCATTAAAAGAGACAATCTTGCTTAGGAATTACTTATGGATAGTCAAATCATTTCACTTGTGGCATTTAATCACATCAGTGAAAGGAAAATATATAAAAAAAAAAAAACTAAGAGTTACTCAAATATGGATATTTACATTTTTCATGTTTTCATATTTTCCCCCTCACATTTTAAAGCCAGCATAACCCTTACTATGCAAAATGTTATGTAGCTTGATAGATGTCAAGTAAACACTTTGAAAAATTTTCCTAAAAAAATTCTTCTTGAATTCACTTCCCCAGCAATTTAACCAGTCTACACTTAGTGGTTGCAAACATGCGAGGTCTGTTAGAAAAGTATCCGACCTTTTTATTTTTTTCAAAAACCATATGGATTTGAATCATGTGTGATTGCATCAGACAAGCTTGAACCTTCGTGTGCATGCGTGAGTTTTTTCACGCCTGTCGGTTGCGTCAATCGTCTGTGAGCAGGCTTTGTGTGAGCACTGGTCCACCCTCTCGTCGTTTTTTTTATTGCAAATAAATGTCTGAACGATTTGGAGCTTGCTGCATCAATTTTTTTCCAGAAACCTCCAGAAAGGCTTTGTTGATCCGGGACCTCGTCTGACTTTCACAAAAAGACAGAAGTCGTGGACATCAGCACTTTTTCGGCACATTCCACTGTTAGTTTTTTTTTTTTCATGGAAAGAAAAGCAGAGGGACGCGCCACGAAGCCGTTCATTACGCCGGACAAAACCACGTCGTGGTTGGTCTCACAGGACGGCTTTCAGGTGGATTCCGGTTGCTTTTCAGTCATGTGATTATCCGATTGTGATTGTGCATGAGCTGGACATGCCCGAACATGTCCTGGAAGGCTTCATCACGACGTTGTTTTGCGCCATGCAGCTCCACCCGCGACGCATGGTACTCCTCCGCATGTCTGTCTTAATGTGCTGATGTCCACGTCTTTTCACAATTCCTGTGCTAGTCAGACGACATACCGGATCAAGACAGCATCCCGTTTAGAAATAAACGGCACATTCCACTGTTACAGGAGTTTTTGTGGAGCCGCATGGCGCAAAGCAACGCCGTGATGAAGCCTTCCAGGACATGTTCGGGCATGTCCAGCTCAAAAAGTGTTGATGTCCACAACTTCTGCCTTTTTGTGAAAGTCAGACCAGGTCCCGGATAAACAAAGCCTTCATGTTGGAAATGATCTGGTTGTTTCAGCAGGGTCTGAGCATGTCGATCGGCGCTGGGAGCACGCCGCGCTCTCTGGGCCGTCCTTAAAGCGGCAGTAACACTCCTTAATCTGTATAATCCCCATAAAATCGTCCCTGAAAGCCATATTAATTTTCCGAACGGTGTCCACCTGGAGGTCTCTCTCAGTTTCTGGAAAAAAATTGATGCAGCAAAGCTCCAAATCGTTCAGACATTTATTCGCAATAAAAAAAAAAACGAGAGGGGTGGACCAGTGCTCACACAAAGCCTGCTCACAGGCAAATGACGCAACCGACAGGCGTGAAAAAACTCACGCATGCGCACGAAGGTTCAAGCTTGTCTGATGCAAGCGCACGATTCAAATCCATATAGTTTTTGAAAAAAATTAAAAAGTCAGATACTTTTCTAACAGACCTCATATGTTTACTTAGTTCAATAGTAAGCTATGAGGCTAAACAATACAAGGGGCTCATCTGTCCACAGCCGTGCACGCAGACAGCAGGAGCATCTACCTCTGCCCCCACCCCCAGATAAATACTTTCGCTCCACACAGAATACCTAAATGAGGATAAGTGGCACAAAGCCAGTAAGACCTTTACAAAATAAATTCCTTGCCTGTTTGAAAAGTGCCAGACCATAAATACAAATGTCAGTAGTAAATTTCTCCAAATCATGCTGTGGTTTTGGATCATGTTTGACTGCAAGGTCAGATTTCTGTGTCAATGTTGTGCAAGATGTTTACCCCCCCCCCCCCCCCCCAGAAAAAAGTTGAACCAACTTTGCACGAGTAAGTGTTCTGACATTTTAGTTTTGACATTCATTGCAAATTCTCTTAATGGTTTTGTGATTAAGCTGTAAGTTAATAGCTGTGTTATTAAATCTGATTAACATTTAAATTTTAAATACAAACATGGTGTAAAGTTTTACTAGACACTGCTACAATAAGTGAATATGTACCATGTTAATGTACAGTGTGTCTATATATATATATATATATATATATATATATATATATATATATAAAGAGAAAGCAAGCAATTGAACTACAACCCACACAAGTGCAAAGCTTCCTGAACCGAAATTGTGGAAATGAGCATCACTGTCATTTGGCTGAGTAATGTCAAGTGGTTTCCCCACTTATGGAACTATTTCATTTATGCCTTATAACTATAGTGCTGAGATGCTCCATTTTACAGGTTCTTTGTCAAGTCAAATGTCAAACCTTGGCCATAAATTGAGCTGTACAACAAACTGACATTTCAGTCCATCGCAAAAGAAGTACGAGGGCTGTCAATAAAGTAACGGTCCTTTTTATTTTTTTCAAAAACTATATGGATTTCATTCAGATGTTTTTACGTCAGACATGCTTGAACCCTCGTGCGCATGCGTGAGTTTTTCCACGCCTGTCGGTGACGTCATTCGCCTGTGAGCACTCCTTGTGGGAGGAGTCGTCCAGCCCCTCGTCGGAATTCCTTTGTCTGAGAAGTTGCTGAGAGACTGGCGCGTTGTTTGATCAAAACTTTTTCTAAACCTGTGAGACACATCGAAGTGGACACGGTTCGAAAAATTAAGCTGGTTTTCAGTGAAAATTTTAACGGCTGATGAGAGATTTTGAGGTGATTCTGTCGCTTTAAGGACTTCCCACGGTGCGAGACGTCGCTCAGCGGTCTCAGCCGCCGTCGTCAGCCTGTTGAAGCTGAAAACCTCCACATTTCAGGCTCTATTGATCCAGGACGTCGTGAGAGAACAGAGAAGTTTCAGAAGAAGTCAGTTTCAGCATTCTATCCGGATATTCCACTGTTAAAGGAGATTTTTTTAATGAAAGACGTGCGGACGGGTCCGCGCGTCGGCTACGCGACGCTCCGCCACAGGAAAAACACCTCTGTTGAAAGCCTTAAGGACAAGTTGGAACATGTCCTGCTGTTAAACAATTTCTCATATACTCACTCCACTGAAAGCCATCAAAAGCCGCCTGGATTTACAAATGGTTATCAACACGGAGGTGTTTTTCCTGTGCCGCCGCCACCGCGTAGGCTGCGTCCCGACGCGTGAACCTGTCCGCACGTCTTTCATTAAAAAAAAATCTCCTTAACAGTGGAATATCCGGATAAAATGCTGAAACTGACTTCTTCTGAAACTTCTCTGTTCTCTCACGACGTCCTGGATCAATAGAGCCTGAAATGTGGAGGTTTTCAGCTTGAACAGGCTGACGATGGCGGCTGAGAGCGCTGAGCGACGTCTCGCACCGTGGGAAGTCCTTAAAGAGACAGAATCACCTCAAAATCTCTCATCAGCCGTTAAAATTTTCACTGAAAACCAGCTTAATTTTTCAACCGTGTCCACTTTGATGTGTCTCACAGGTTTAGAAAAAATTTTGATCAAACAACGCGCCAGTCTCTCAGCAACTTCTCAGACAAAGGAATTCCGACGAGGGGCTGGACGACTCCTCCCACAAGAAGTGCTCACAGGCGAATGACGTCACCGACAGGCGTGGAAAAACTCACGCATGTGCACGAGGGTTCAAGCATGTCTGACGTAAAAACATCTGAATGAAATCCATATAGTTTTTGAAAAAAATAAAAGGACCGTTGCTTTATTGACAGACCTCGTACTTTTCAGAAATGTAATACGTGCTATGTTTAGGCATTTATAGAAACAAGAGCAAAAACTCTCACATTTATTGATTTTAAGTGGAAATCCTGTCACCCTGTAGATGGAAGACAGCCTTTACATTACACTTAAAAAGTGTCAAAACATGTCTGGGAGTCGCTGCATTTTTACATGGAAAGCACCTTTTGTGACACCACAATAGGTTTCAGAACAAGCTTATGCAAAAAAAAAAAAAAAAAAAAAAATCCACATGAGCCTCTTTCTGTCCTTCAGTCCTGAAAAGACAAGAAACACACGAGTTAGTTTATAGCATGAGAACGTCAGTTTAGTTAGGAATGTTGAGGGTGTTGTCAGGTTGCTAACAGGTCCAACAATAGTTCTTTAAGTTTTAGAAAACTACAACTTAGATCATCTCTGCTGTGGCTCTAGTAAAGGAATCAGCTATTTTAAACTGATTTTTACTTTACATGATAGAAAGTCCAGACAGTTTGGTTTCCAACATTTCAGCACAAAAACAGCAGTTTTAACTGACTTATGTCAAAATGCATTAAATATTTCAGGGGTTTGGATATTTGACTTTACTCTGGGATCCATCTTCAATACCCACTTATTCCAATTTAGGGTTGTGGGGCACTGGAGCTTATCTAAATAGGCAATTAAAAAGGAGGAAAAGAAGAGTGTTGTTGACAGACTCAAACTGAACCTGCTGGTTAGACCTGTTGCACAGTCACAATTGACTTAGTGACACCAGCCCTCAGAAGGTATGACTGAGTCACTGCTCACAGTATTTATTTATTTATTTTTGCAGTTATGGAAAGTCACTTTCAAGCATGACATTTCATTTTTAAAAGTTTCATAAGTAGATCTATTAGTCTTACAGTGTCACTGCTGGATGAATTTGAACTCCCACCACCCTCCTTCTTCTTCCCCTTTGTCTTCTTTTTCTTCTTTCCATCCTCAGAGCTCTTAGACAAGCAGATGTGCATTCATGAAGTTAGTAACCTTTCAGACTGTTTCAGTAATCACAAGTGTCTGCAGAATTGCAAATGCAGAACTGCATGCACAGCGTTGTGCTTTAGCACACAATGAGCAGTGAGACCATTACACACATCAAAAAGGAGCCTACCTTGTCTGATTTGCCACCCTAAAAAAAAAAAAAAAAAAAAAAATACATACACATATAGACAAGATACATTCAAAACAGAACACATCCGTGGAGGTGGAGGGTATGAAACATACACATCAGAAGAAGCCTACCTTGTCTGATTGCACCCTAAAAAAAAAAAAAGAGATAATATATATATATGTATATATATAAATAAAAGACAAAATACATTTCAAACAGAACACAGTGGAGGTATGAAATATGCACATCAAAAAGAGCCTACCTTGTCGGATTTGCCATCCTTAAACAAAAAAAAGCAAATTGGAACTCCATAGCCATTAAACGATAATTAAATCTATTGCAACACTGTAGCTGTTAGTCTTGCCAAAATACATTTCCAACAGTACACATCAGAAGAAGCCTACCTTGTCTGATTATTTATACACACACATATATAAAGACAAAATACGAAGTCTGTTAGAATAGTATCCGAGCTTTTTATTTTTTTCAAAAACCATATGGATTTGAATCACGTGTGATTGCATCAGCCAAGCTTGTACCTTCGTGCGCATGCGCGAGTTTTCACACCTGTCGGTTGCGTCATTCGCCTGTGAGCAGGCTTTGTGTGAGCAGTGGTCCACCCTTCTCGTCGGATTTTTATTGCGAATAAATGTCTGAACGATTTGGAGCTTTGCTGCATCAAATTTTTCCAGAAACTGTGAGAGACCTCCAGGTGGACACATTCGAAAAATTCAGATGGCTTTCAGGGACAATTTTATGGGGATTACACAGATTAAGGAGTGCTCCAGCCGGTTTAAAGACCGCCCACAGCGTCTGAGAGCGTGGCGCACTCTGAGCGCCGATTGACAGGCTGAAACAACCAGATCATTTCCAACGTGAAGGCATTGTTGATCCGGACGTTGTCCTGACTTACACAAACATGGCAGAAGATGTGGACAATCAGTACTTTTTCGCACAATTCCACTGTTACAAGAGTTTTTTTTTTTCCATGGAAAGAGGAGCGGAGGGATGCGCCACCATGCTGCTCATGGCGCGGCACAAAAACCACCTCCGTGTTGGTCTCACAGGACCGGCTTTCAGACGGCTTTTCAGATCATGTGACTATCCAAGAAATTGTGCATGAGCTGGACATGCCCCAACATGTCCTGTGAGGCTTCATCACGGCGTTGCTTTACCGCCATGCGGCGCCACCGCGACGCACGGAATTCCTCTGCACGTCTGTCTCATGTGCCGAAAAAGTGCTGATGTCCACGTCTTTCCGCAATTCCTGTGCTAGTCAGACGACGTCCCGGATCAACAGACCGTCTAGTTTGGAAATGAACGGCACATTCCACTGTTACAGGAGTTTTTGTCATGGAAGAGGAGCGGAGGAATGCGCCACCGTGCCACTCATGGCGCAGCCCAAAACCCCCCTCTGTGTTGGTCTGCATGGCGCAAAGCAACACCGTGATGACAGCCTCACAGGACATGTTGGGGCATGTCCAGCTCATGCACAATTTCTCGGATAGTCACACGACTGAAAAGCCGCTCAAAGCCGTCCTGTGAGCCAACACGGAGGTGGTTTTGTGCCGCACCATGAGCTACACAGTGGCGCATCCCTCCGCTCCTCTTTCCATGAAAAAAAACTCCTGTAACAGTGGAATGTGCCGAAGAAGTGCTGATGTCCACGTCTTCTGCCATTGTTGTGTAAGTCAGATGATGTCCCGGATCAACAAAGCCTTCACGTTGGAAATGATCTGGTTGTTTCAGCGGGGGTCCTGAGCATGTCTTTCGGCGCTGGGAGCGCGCCGCGCTCTCAGATGCTGTGGGTGGTCTTTAAACCGGCTGGAGCACTCCTTAATCTGTGTAATCCCCATAAAATTGTCCCTGAAAGCCATCTGATTTTTCGAATGTGTCCACCTGGAGGTCTCTCACAGTTTCTGGAAAAATTTGATGCAGCAAAGCTCCAAATCGTTCAGACAGTATTCGCAATAAAAATCCGACGAGAGGGGTGGCCCACTGCTCACAGGCGAATCACGCAACCGACAGCCGCGAAAAAACTCACGCATGCGCACGAAGGTTCAAGCTTGGCTGATGCAATCACCGTGATTCAAATCCATATGGTTTTGAAAAATAAAAAGGTTGGATACTTTCTAACAGACCGTCGTACATTTCAAAACAGTACACATCAGTGGAGGTGGGAGGGTATGAACATACACATCAGAGGAAGCCTACCTTGTCGATTTGCCACCCTAAAACAAAAAAAAGATATATATATACACACATACATACATATAATATATATATATATATATATATAATATATACAAAATACATTTCAAAACAGAACACAGTGGAGGTATGAAATATGCACATCAAAGGAGCCTACCTTGTCTGATTTGCCATCCTAAAACAAATTTCAAACAGTTCACATCAGTAGCAGTGGGGGAAGTATGAAATATGCACGTTACAAAAAGAGAATCTACCCTACGATTGGCAGCCAAAACAATTAAATCATAATTAAAAAGAATTAAGGCTCATCAGCTCATGTATTTATTTCCTGTATACTCGTTTTGTAAATTGTGTCAGTAGAATGACCCAAGCAGTGGGTCACCCTTTGAGTCTGTCTGCTTGAGGTTTCTTCTTCAAATCAGAGGATTTCTGTACCAGTCACCTGTGTGCTCGCTCTGGGGGTTAGTAAGGTTAGACCTTACTTTTGTGAAGCACCTTGAGGCAACTTCGTTTTGATTTGGCACTATATAAATGAAAAGCCTCATTTAAAGTTTAGTATTGGTAAGTAAAAGCTTGACTGATGTTAAGCTTACATTAACATACAAAAGCTTTTGTTGTATATTAATGAACAGTTTGGTGTACAGTCTGTGCTTTGTATTTTGGATTACACGACTGTTTCGGTTGTGGGGACAATTATTGGAAAGGATGGAGAAGGAAATTATTAAATTTTAAATACTGGTTGATTATAATTATGTTTGGAAATAAGCCTAAGAATTTAAATAGAAACTTATTGACAATGCTGAAACTGTATCTGAAACTAAATTTCTTGCATTTCTATTGACAATAAATTAAGTTGGAAAACTCACAAATTATGTCAAATCTAAAATTTCAAAACTTATTTCAATTTGTATAAAGCACATTATTCCTCCCCCCAATATCCGTTGGTCATGCAGTATATCATACTTGTCCCATACTGACCTGTTGTATTGAAGTTGAGGAAACGTGTCTATAAACAAAACAAAAAAATTTCAGTTTTTTCCTATTACAAAGGAAAGCAGTAAGAGTTATAAGTTTAAAAAAAAAAAATTATGAACCAACAAACCAATTGTTTGCTCGTCTGCATTTTGAAATTTCACAATTTGGTGAATTATTTTACGATACAGATCATGTACAAAGTTAAAAATAATCTTTTGCCTCTACACGTTCAGGAGTTGTTTAAAATGAGGGAGTCCAGTTATCATTTGCGAGGAACATTGATATTTAAAAGATTCAAACTACTGTTAAAAGTCATTGCATTTCTGTAAAAGGTGTTAGAATTTGGAATAATTGTTCTCATTGTATTAAATCATGTGGTACATTAGTAGGTGTTAAAAGGCTCTATAAAAACAATGCAACTTCTTACTATACTATGTTATATTAGGCTAATTGTTTTTGTGGGGGTTTTCTGTTGTTTGTTTATTTGCACATATTATTGATTATTCTGTTCCGGTACATTATTTTCTGATTGCTACCTTGTTTTGAGTGTATCTAAATGTGTATAGTAACTGGTGTACGCGGTGGGCGTTTATAAGCTTTTGCCTCCGCCCCTTGCCCTTTCGGCCGCACCCAACTGGGAAATTGTTTGAGTTATTGTTGCATTTTCTTTTATGTTAGTAAGAGATTTTATGTTGGTATTTTGTTTATGTGCATACTGAATAAAAACTCACTCATGAACAGATTAATTTAAGGGGCATATCAATTTTACACCTCAAGCCATTTGGGGACGTGAATCCCTTTACAGTCAAAGCAGCTGTATTATATATAGGACTTACAGGAAAGATTTTTCGACTGGAAATCACATTAGTATCTATATGAATGAGTAAACATGAAACGCAGAATGAAGCCTCCTTTGTCATCCCCCCAAGCCCCAAACAAAGTTTTAAAGATACTTTATCTGTTGTATTGAAGGAGGTGAATTTTAATGGAATATAGAACACTCACCTTGCCGTCACCCTTAAAACAAAAGTGGGGGGGGGGGACAAAACGCCACATTAGGGCACTTAAATCTGTGGTAATCATGTTTGTTGTACAGATTAACAATTCATAATGAAGTGAAATGGAATATTTTGAGTCACTTCAGCTCAAATCTGACCTGGACAGCAAAGTTTATGAAATAATAAATCTTGAAACAACAAAATGTGAACATTAGTTTATATGCAAATTCTCACTCAACAAATTTAACGACTTTGTATCAGAATGAAATGTGCACAATACACATACCTTCTTTTTTTTAAAAAAGTCAAATACGCCCTCATCCTTTTGAGCCTGTCCACCTTTGATGACATCTTCAGCCATAGCTTCAGGTCAAAAGGTCAAGCAGCATGCAGGAGACAACAGGGTTTGAAAAACAGAGAGAAAAAAAAGGCAGCTTTACATAAACGTCAGTCCTCATTATACCGCAAGCTCACAAGCAGGTCTGTGTAGACTACAGCCTGATGTTTATGTGCATAAAACAGCACATTTTGCACTTAACCTGTAAAATGTCAGATGAAATAAGAAAAACAAAAAGAATAAAGCATATAGAGCACCTACCTTCCAACAAAAACAAACCGTCTCCTACACTCACGTTTGCACTTCACTGCAGACAACAAAACTTTGACACTCCTCTGGACAGGCTGCTTTAACTCGCCCTGAGGCCACGTCTCCAACCACGTGATCTCAACGAGACACACCTGTGCACCTTTTACAAGGACATACTGAGCAGTTTATTCACATCCAGGCGTGAAAGTTAAAAATAAAAAATGAAAAATGATGTGACTAGTGTAACATGACTTTTCACGTTTGTGCTCAGTTCTTTTTTTCATCTACTTTTCATTTTCACATTAGATTGCCAAAGGGAGCAATAAATAATATAAACAGTAAGGTAATAAACATAAAACTATAAAATAATCTGCATAAATATATAAATATAAAAAAATGTTATATTTATTAATGTGTATATAAATATAATCACATGATTTATATTTATTATAATATTATCATGATTTATTATTATTTTATATTATTGCACAAAGTTATGCATAAGGGTTAAGATATTAATCCCTTATTGTTAGCATATTGTGGTTATCCCTGGCTCAAATTACCGTGATCCAGTTGCACAAAAAGCAGGTGACCAGTGGGATGAAAGTGGGATATGTTATGGCATAAGACACCCATGGAGATTTATTCTGTGGAGCAAGTCTGCTACACACCAGGCTAAGTGCCAGAATCTATGTAATCCTGTTAACCCCCAAAATGTGAATCAGCTGCAAATCATGAATTACACCTCAAACTGTAAATGGGCTGCATTTTTTATATAGTGCTTTTCCATCTGCATCAGACACTCAAAGCGCTTTACATTTATGCCTCACCATTCACCCTTTCACACAGACACACACCACACACACACAATGGTTAGGGTGCTGCCATGCAGGGCAACTCACAACACACCGGGAGCACTTTAGGGATTTTCCGGTCAGGCTGTGGTTTGAACCAACAATCTCTGGTCTCAAGCCCAACGCTTAACCACTAGACCGTCACCTACCCAAATTGCAAAACATAAATACTGAAAACATATATCAGAAACACAAACACACATCTCGCAAAATGTGAAATTCTTCACGTTTGGTGCTTGGCTGAGGAGCCAGTGGTGCAAAGCTACCATCTGTGGGATTATGTCTGTGCACCCTCACTGTCATTGCACCATGGGGCTTCACGCCATCCCTCGACCCGCGTGCGTTACCGTTTGACAGGTTACCGCCCCAGTCAGATTCCCCACCTAGTACCACATATACATTAATCTATTGGTTTGTGATATTGTGACAAAAAGCGCCTCATTTTCATCACGGCAGCACAAATTCATTCTAATTCATTCCGTGATGGCTACATGAAATTAAAAATGATGGGGGGGGGAGGGCGGGGGTGGTTATGGTTAGGGTTGGGGGAAGGAGTAGGATTAGGTTATGGTTAAGGTTAGGGGTGGAGGTAGGAGTAGGGTTAGTAATAGTGAGTTAAAAAACACCCCGTCACGAAAATTTGACTCATTTGTGATGGGAGCATGAAAGAAAAATGTGAGACTGGGCTGCACATTTCATATAGCACCAAAATTGCACGCTAAAAAGAACTATTGCACGGTCAATAAAACACAATGGCAAATTGTATCAATAATCCATGTAACATACAAGCCACCAATCAAATGAGAAGGATCCACTCAGCCGTTATATAAAGGCTCATGACACAACAGAGGAGCAAACATTAAGATGAACTTTATTTATCCCAAAGAAAAATTCAGTTAAGTCAGTGAGCTCATCTATTTATCAAAGAGCGATACAGTCTGATGGATTTACATTTACACAATTTCACTTCCAATTTCAACTGATTCATATTCAGAGTGCAACTACATTTTCAGAGATGTTAACTATTTGGTTTGTAATTGTTGTGGTTTCAGTGGAGCAGTGGGTGCATGTATTTGTGCGTACAACACATTCAGGCAGTCTGCAATACTTTGCCACGCTTGCCGTTGTTGTTTAATCCTTTGTGTCCTCGTATGCCTCCATGACGACTTCCACCTCTGCTGGGGAGAAGTATGCCGCTCTGGTTGCCATGGCGCATCAGTGAATCTGTGATCGATGGCGGTGTCTATCTGAGGGATCCACGTGTGCACTTATCTATGATTGTTTACACCTGGCTCGTTGGATTCATGTCTGCTCAGACTGGCTTGGTTTCTGTGCAACCAGTTAAGCCTGAATGCTCCTATTTTAGATTTGTTGAACTCAACTCAGTCATTTGTCCTGGATGTCTGAATCCTGCTTTTGTGCAATGGGGCGCTGGCCTGTAAATAGTGTTTTGTGTCACAGCAACTGGTTTGGATGTGCATGCCTTTTGGAGCCTTTGTTGTACGGTTTAAACAATATCATCAGACCAGAAGTTTGTTTGTTTGTTCATTTTAAATACCATCAAGGAAAAATAACTATCAGCACACCTACAGTGCTCAGATTACCTTCATGTTGTACTCTGACGTGCAATAAAACATCCTTGTTAATGTTTCCTGTTGCTCAGCAACACATACAGGTGAAATACCTATTAAATAATTTTCATACAAAATAATTTGCTTTCATAACTGTCATTGTTACATCTCAAATGTGGGGTTTTGTGCGTGAACTGATTTTTTTGAGGTGAAACAGTGGGAAGACTTTAGCAAACATTCATTAAACAGCCACGTGGGGCTCTTACAGGTTTAAAAATGTTTGATTCATGATGTTTTTCATCCAGAGCTTCATGTTCAATGGGCAAGTTAGAAAATGAAATTGTCTTGGATCCAATAAGATAGTGGCTGATGAGGCAAAGATTGAACTTTCTGGTGTGAATGCTAGGTGACATGTTTGGAAACCAAGCACCATCCCTGCAGTGAAGCATGGTGGTGGCAGCATCATGCTGTGGGGATGTTTTTCAGCAGCAGGAACTGGGAGACTAGTCAGGATTGAGGGAAAGATGAATGCAGCAATGTACAGAGACATCCTGGATGAAAATCTGCTCCAGAGCACGCTTGACCTCAGACTGGGGCGACGGTTCAGAGCCCAGACCTGAATCCGATTGAACATCTCTGGAGAGATCTGAAAATGGCTCTGCATGCAGCGACACTTCCAATCCAACCTGATGGAGCTTGAAAAGTGCTGCAAAGAGGAATGGGCAAAACCCAAAGATAGGTGCACCAAACTTGTGGCATCATATTCAAGAAGACTTGAAGCTGGAATTGCTGCCAAAGGTACATCAACAACATGTTGAGCAAAGGCTGTGAATACTTAAGTACACGTGACTTCTTTATATATATATATACGAGGTCTCTTAGATAATAAACCGACCCTTTTATTTTTTTTAACTATATGGATTTGAATGACATGCGATTACACCAATCATGCTTGAACCCTCGTGCGCATGCGTGAGTTTTTTCACGCGTGTCGGTGGCGTCATTTCCCTGTGGGCAGGCCTTGAGTGAGATGTGGTCCCGCCCTCTCGGCTGAATTCCTTTGTTTCACACGCTGCTCGAGACGGCGCGCGTTGCTTTATCAAAATTTTTTCTGGACCTGTGAGGAATATCCGAGTGGACACTATTCGAGAAATTAAGCTGGTTTTTCTGTGAAAAGTTTAACGGCTGATGCGAGATTATGGGGTGTTTCTGTCGGTGTAAGGGACTTCCCACGGAGCGGGATGTCCTGCAGCGCTTCCAGGCGCTGTCGTCGGCCTGTTTCGAGCTGAAAACATCCTAATTTAAGGCTTAATTCACCCAGGACATCGTGAGAGAACAGAGAAAGATTCAGAAAGGCCGGCATGAGGGATTTATGCGGACATTCCACTGTTTAAGGACATTTTTTTTAATGAAAGACGTACGCGCAAATTCGCCGAGTCGTTTCCGTGCGACTCTGCAATCTGTGTGCGCCCACGACAGGAAAAAACACCTCCGTGTTGAAAACCATTTGTAGAATTCAGGCGGCTTTTAATGGCTTTCAACAAGTGAGTAACTGAGAAATTGTTTAACAGCTTGGGCATGTTCCAACTGCCCGTTAAGATTTCCAACGGAGGTGTTTTTCCTGCCGCACCCCCCGCGGTCGGGTCCAGCCCGACATGCGACTCTGCCCGCACGTTCTTTCATTACAAAATGACCGTTAACAATGGAATGTCTGAATAAACTCCTCATGCCGACTTCTTCTGAAAGTTCTCTGTTCTCTGACGACTTACTGCGTCAACAGAGCCTGAATGTGGAAGTTTCAACTTGAAACGGCGAGACGCTGCCGCCTCGAAGCGCAGATCGCCGTCAGGCGCCGTGACCTCTTAAGCGACACTACCAGACCAAAATCTCTCATCAGCCTTAAAATTTTTACCGAAAACCAGCTGAATTTATTGAATGGTGTCCACTCAGTTGTGCCTTACAGTTTTGAAAAAAATTTTATCGAACAAGCAACAGTCTCTGAGCCATTCCTAAAACAATGAAAAAAATCGACGAGCGGGTGGACGACTCCTCACTCAAAGACTGCCCACAGGCGAATGATGTAACCGACAGGCGTGAAAAAACTCTCGCATGCCCACGAGGGTTCAAGCATGTCTGAGTAATCACACGTGATTCAATCATAGGTTTTTGAAAAATAATAAGGTCGGATACTTTTCTAATAGACCTCGATATATATATAAATTTGCAGCAAACAGTCAGAAGAGGGTGGGAAACACCTCCACCTCTTAATCACAATATTCCAGAATTAAGTGCAGATCCTGTTGGTATACTTAGTAGTCCCCAACCGAGGAGCGGAGTACGCCAACTCCCCAACACACGACTACTCCTTACGTACAAACAGGTTCGTCTGTAAAAGTAATGTTACACACAGAAGCTACTGTTGTGTTTACTCAGGCTGAGCGGTTTACCTGACAGGTAGACGATATCTCGGCAGGGAGGTAGAGTTGCTGCCCGGCTTATATGGGATGTGGTGATGAAGTGGTGATGAGTGACAGCTGTCAGGTGGTAATGAGTGGCAGCTGTCATTCCCGGCTGCACCCTCGCGTGCCTGAAGCCCGCCATTCAGGCAGGACGCCCTCTGTTGGTGAGCCAGCAGTACCTCCTCTTCAGCAGCCCACACATTTTATTTGACATCTATCAAGATACGTAGTTTATGTTGCAATATTTTGTATAGTAAGGTTCATACAGGCTTTCAAAATGTGAGAAAAAAAGGAAAACATGAAATAAAAATATTTTGTAAATATCTCCATATTCAAGCAACTTTTAGTTTAACATATTGTTTCTTTTCATTTTCATTGATGTGATTACATGCCACAAGTGAAATGGTTTGAATGAGCATGTCCTGTGAGGCTTCATCAGGCCTTGCTTTGCGCCATGCGGTTCCACCGCGACACACAGAATTCCTCTGCACGTCTGTCTCAATGTGCCGAAAAAGTGCTGATGTCCACGTCTTCCGCAATTCCTGTGCTAGTCAGACGACGTCCCAGATCAACAGAGCGTCCAGTTTGGAAATGAATGGCACATTCCACTGTTACAGGAGTTTTTGTCATGGAAAGAGGAGCGGAGGAATGCGCCACCGTGCCACTCATCTGCATGGTGCAAAGCAACGCCGTGATGAAGCCTCACAGGACATGCTCAGCTCCAGCTCATGCACAATTTCTCGGATAGTCACACGACTGAAAAGCCGTCTCAAAGCCGTCCTGTGAGACCAACATGGAGGTGGTTTTGTGCTGCGCCATGAGCAGCACGGTGGCGCATCCCTCCGCTCCTCTTTCCATGAAAAAAAACTCCTGTAACAGTGAAATGCACCGAAAAAGTGCTGATGTCCACAACTTCTGCCTTTTTGTGAAAGTCAGACGAGGTCCCGGATCAACAAAGCCTTCACGTTGGAAATGATCTGGTTGTTTCAGCGGGGCCTGAGCATGTCGATCGGCTCTGGGAGTGCGCCGCGCTCTCAGACGCTGTGGGCAGTCCGGATAAACTGCTGATTCCGACCTCTTCTGAAAGTTCTCTGTTCTCTCACGACGTCCTGGGTCAACAGAGGCTTAAATTTGGAGGTTTTCAGCTTGAAACAGGATGACGACATCACCTCGGAGCGCTGCGTGATGTCCCGCTCCGTGGGAAGTCCTTACAGCGATAGAAACAATCCAAAATCTCTCATCAGCCGTTAAAATTTTCACCGAAAACCATCTTAATTTCTCGAATGGTGTCCACTCGGATGTGCCTCACAGTTTTGGAAAAAATTTTGATGAAGCACAGCACCAGTCTCTCAGCAACTTCTCAGACAAAGGAATTCCGACGAGGGGGCTGGACCACTCCTCCCACAAGGCATGCTCACAGCAAATGATGTCACCAACGGCGTGAAAAAAACTCTTGCATGCCCACGAGGGTTCAAGCTTGGCTGATGTAATCACACGATTCAATCCATGTTTTTTTTTTAATAAGGTCGGATACTTTTCTAATAGACCTCGTATATGTACAGATACAGTGAGGAAAATAAGTATTTGAACACCCTGCGATTTTGCAAGTTCTCCCACTTAGAAATCATGGAGGGGCCTGAAATTTTCATCTTAGGTCCATGTCCACATAATCTAAAAAGAAAAAAAATCCGGAAATCACAATGTATGATTTTTTTTTATAATTTATTTGTATGTTACTGCTGCAAATAAGTATTTGAACACCTGTGAAAATCAGTGTTAATATTTGGTACAGTAGCCTTTGTTTGCAATTACAGAGGTCAAACGTTCCTGTAGTTTTTTCAGGTTTGCACACACTGCAGCAGCGATTTTGGTCCACTCATCCATACATCTTCTGCAAATCTTTCAGGTTTGGAGTTTCAGCTCCCTCCAAAGATTTTCTATTGATTTCAGGTCTGGAGACTGGCCAGGCCACTCCAGGACCTTGAAATGCTTCTTACGGAGCTCCTCCTTAGTTGCCCTGGCTGTGTGTTTGGGGTCATTGTCATGCTGGAAGACCCAGCCATGACCCATCTTCAATGCTCTTACTGAGGGAAGGAGGTTGTTTGCCAAAATCTCACAATACATGACCCCATCCATCCTCCCTTCACTACGGTGCAGTCGTCCTGTCCCCTTTGCAGAAGAGCACCCCCAGAGTATGATGTTTCCACCCCCATGCTTCACGGTTGGGATGTTTTTTTGGGGGGTTGTTCTCATCCTCTAAACATGGTAAGTGGAGTTGATTCCAAAAAGCTCTGTTCTGGTCTCATCTGACCACATGACCTTCTCCCATGCCTCCTTTGGATCATCCAGATGGTCACTGGTGAACTTCAAACAGACCTGGACATGTGCTAGCTTGAGCAGGGGACCTTGGTGCCCTGCAGGATTTTAAACCATGACAGCATCATGTTTACTAATGTAATCTTTGTGACTGTGGTCCCAGCTCTCTTCAGGTCATTGACCAGTCCTCCTGTGTAGTTCTGAGCTTTCTCAGAATCATCCTTACCCCACAAAGTGAGATCTTGCATCCCAGACCAAGGGAGATTGACATTCATCTTGTGTTTCTTCCCTTTCTAATAAATAATCATAACAGTTGTGTCTTCTACCAAGCTGCTTGCCTGTTGTCCTGTAGTCCATCCCAGCCTTGTGCAGTTCTACAGTTTTGTCCCTGGTGTCCTTAAACCTCTTTGGTCTCAGCTATGGTGGACAGGTTGGAGTGTGTTGATTGAGTGTGTGAACATGTCTATACAGGTAACAAGTTCAAACAGGTGCAATTAATACAGGTAAAGAGTGCAGAATAAGAGGGCTTCTTAAAGAAAAATTAACTGGTCTGTGTAGCGAAAATTCTTGCTGATTGGTAGGGGATCAAATACTTATTTGCACAGTAACACATAATTAGCAGCAGAGGAAAAAATATGGAATCACTCAATTCTGAGGAAAAAGTTATGGAATCGTGAAAAACAAAAGAACACTCCAACACATCACTAGTATTTTGTTGCACCACCTCTGGCTTTTATAACAGCTTGCAGTCTCTGAGGCATGGACTTAATGAGTGACAAACAGTACTCTTCATCAATCTGGCTCCAACTTTCTCTGATTGCTGTTGCCAGATCAGCTTTGCAGGTTGGAGCCATGTCATGGACCATTTTCTTCAACTTCCACCAAAGATTTTCAATTGGATTACGATCCGGACTATTTGCAGGCCATGACATTGACCCTATGTGTCTTTTGCAAGGAATGTTTTCACAGTTTTGCTCTATGGCAAGATGCATTATCATCTTGAAAAATGATTTCATCATCCCCAAACATCCTTTCAATTGATGGGATAAGAAAAGTGTCCAAATATCAACGTAAACTTGTGCATTTTGAGATGTAATGACAGCCATCTCCCCAGTGCCTTTACCTGACATGCAGCCCCATATCATCAATGACTGTGGAAATTTACATGTTCTCTTCAGGCAGTCATCTTTATAAATCTCATTGGAACGGCACCAAACAAAAGTTCCAGCATCATCACCTTGCCCACTGCAGATTCGAGAGTCATCACTGAATATGACTTTCATCCAGTCATCCACAGTCCACGATTGCTTTTCCTTAGCCCATTGTAACCTTGTTTTTATCTGTTTAGGCTTTCGTTTAGCTTTTCTGTATGTAAATCCCATTTCCTTTAGGCGGTTTCTTACAGTTCAGTCACAGACGGTGACTCCAGTTTCCTCCCATTCATTTCTCATTGGTTTTGTTGTGCATTTTCGATTTTTGAGACATATTGCTTTAAGTTTTCTGTCTTGACACTTTGATGTCTTCCTTGGTCTATCAGTATGTTTGCCTTTAACAACCTTCCCATGTTGTTTGTATTCGGTCCAGAGTTTTGACACAGCTGACTGTGAACAACCAACATCTTTTGCAACATTGCGTGATGATTTACCCTCTTTTAAGAGTTTGATAATCCTCTCCTTTGTTTCAATTGACATCTCTCGTGTTGGAGCCATGATTCATGTCAGTCCACTTGGTGCAATAGCTCTCCAAGGTGTGATCACTCCTTTTTAGATGCAGACTACCGAGCAGATCTGATTTGATGCAGGTGTTAGTTTTGGGGATGAAAATTTACAGGGTGATTCCATAATTTATTCCTCAGAATCGAGTGAGTCCATATTTTTTTTCCCTCTGCTTGGTCTAAAAAAGTAACCGTTACTGACTGCCACAATTTTTTTTCTTGATTTCTTATAGTGTTTCTTAAAGCCAGAAAGTTGCCATTTGAAATTACTTTAGTTTTGTGTCATGTCTGTGATCTGCTTTTTTTCTACAAAATTAAACAACTGAATGAACATCCTCCAAGGCCGGTGATTCCATAATTATTGCCAGGGGTTGTATGTCTCTCACAGTGGACATGCACCTAAGATGAAAATTTCAGACCCCTCCGTGATTTCTAAGTGGGAGAACTTGCAAAACCGCAGGGTGTTCAAATACTTATTTTCCTCACTGTATGTGTATAGTCGATGGTAAAGGGGTGGGTGTTTATAAGCTTGTGCTTCTGCCTATACCCTTCGGCCGCTCAAAACTGGAAGATTGTTGAGATTTTTTGTTATGTGTGCCAAATAAATTCATTCATTCAACTTTGTTTTGCACCTGGTGACCTTTAACCTTAATTAGTCAAACTGTGCATTAAAAGAGACAATCTTGCTTAGGAATTACTTATGGATGAGTCAAATCATTTCACTTGTGGCATTTAATCACATCAGTGAAAGGAAAATATATAAAAAAAAAAAAACTAAGAGTTACTCAAATATGGATATTTACATTTTTTCATGTTTTCCTATTTTCCCCCTCACATTTTTAAAGCCAGCATAACCCTTACTATGCAAAATGTTATGTAGCTTGATAGATGTCAAGTAAAACACTTTGAAAAATTTTCCTAAAAAATTCTTCTTGAATTCACTTTCCCCAGCAATTTAACCAGTCTACACTTAGTGTTGCAAACATGCGAGGTCTGTTAGAAAAGTATCCGACCTTTTTATTTTTTTCAAAAACCATATGGATTTGAATCATGTGTGATTGCATCAGACAAGCTTGAACCTTCGTGTGCATGCGTGAGTTTTTTCACGCCTGTCGGTTGCGTCAATCGTCTGTGAGCAGGCTTTGTGTGAGCACTGGTCCACCCTCTCGTCGTTTTTTTTTATTGCAAATAAATGTCTGAACGATTTGGAGCTTTGCTGCATCAATTTTTTTCCAGAAACCTCCAGAAAGGCTTTGTTGATCCGGGACCTCGTCTGACTTTCACAAAAAGACAGAAGTCGTGGACATCAGCACTTTTTCGGCACATTCCACTGTTAGTTTTTTTTTTTTCATGGAAAGAAAAGCAGAGGGACGCGCCACGAAGCCGTTCATTACGCCGGACAAAACCACGTCGGTGTTGGTCTCACAGGACGGCTTTCAGGTGGATTCCGGTTGCTTTTCAGTCATGTGATTATCCGATTGTGATTGTGCATGAGCTGGACATGCCCGAACATGTCCTGGAAGGCTTCATCACGACGTTGTTTTGCGCCATGCAGCTCCACCGCGACGCATGGTACTCCTCCGCATGTCTGTCTTAATGTGCTGATGTCCACGTCTTTTCACAATTCCTGTGCTAGTCAGACGACATACCGGATCAAGACAGCATCCCGTTTAGAAATAAACGGCACATTCCACTGTTACAGGAGTTTTTGTGGAGCCGCATGGCGCAAAGCAACGCCGTGATGAAGCCTTCCAGGACATGTTCGGGCATGTCCAGCTCAAAAAGTGTTGATGTCCACAACTTCTGCCTTTTTGTGAAAGTCAGACCAGGTCCCGGATAAACAAAGCCTTCATGTTGGAAATGATCTGGTTGTTTCAGCAGGGTCTGAGCATGTCGATCGGCGCTGGGAGCACGCCGCGCTCTCTGGCCGTCCTTAAAGCGGCAGTAACACTCCTTAATCTGTATAATCCCCATAAAATCGTCCCTGAAAGCCATATTAATTTTCCGAACGGTGTCCACCTGGTCTCTCTCAGTTTCTGGAAAAAAATTGATGCAGCAAAGCTCCAATCGTTCAGACATTTATTCGCAATAAAAAAAAAACGAGAGGGGGTGGACCAGTGCGCACACAAAGCCTGCTCACAGGCAAATGAAGCAACCGACAGGCGTGAAAAAACCTCACGCATGCGCACGAAGGTTCAAGGCTTGTCTGATGCAAGCGCACGATTCAAATCCATATAGTTTTTGAAAAAAATTAAAAAGTCAGATACTTTCTAACAGACCTCATATGTTTACTTAGTTCAATAGTAAGCTATGAGGGCTAAACAATACAAGGGGCTCATCTGTCCACAGCCGTGCACGCAGAACAGCAGAGCATCTACCTCTGCCCCCACCCCCAGATAATACTTTCGCTCCACACAGAATACCTAAATGAGGATAAGTGGCACAAAGCCAGTAAGACCTTTACAAAATAATTCCTGTGCCTGTTTGAAAAGTGCCAGACCATAAATACAAATGTCAGTAGTAATTTTCTCCAAAATCATGCTGTGTTTTGGATCATGTTTGACTGCAAGGTCAGATTCTGTGTCAATGTTGTGCAAGATGTTTACCCCCCCCCCCCCCCCCAGAAAAAGTTGAACCAACTTTGCACGAGTAAGTGTTCTGACATTTTAGTTTGACATTCATGTGCAAATGTCTCTTAATGGTTTTGTGATTAAGCTGTAAGTTAATAGCTGTGTTATTAAATCTGATTACATTTAAATTTTAAATACAAACATGGTGTAAAGTTTTACTAGACACTGCTACAATAAGTGAATATGTACCATGTTAATGTACAGTGTGTCTATCATATATAAGATATACTATATATATAATATCTATATATATATATATAAAGAGAAAGCAAGCAATTGAACTACAACCCACACAGTGCAAAGCTTCCTGAACCGAAATTGTGGAATGAGCATCACTGTCATTTGGCTGAGTAATGTCAAGTGGGTTTCCCCACTTATGGAACTATTTCATTTATGCCTTATAACTATAGTGCTGAGATGCTCCATTTTACAGGTCTTTTGTCAAGTCAAATGTCAAACCTTGGCCATAATTGAGCTGTACAACAAACTGACATTCAGTCCATCGCAAAAGAAGTACGGGCTGTCAATAAAGTAACGGTCCTTTTTATTTTTTTCAAAAAAACTATATGGATTTCAGTCAGATGTTTTACGTCAGACATGCTTGACCCTCGTGCGCATGGCGTTAGTTTTTCCACGCCCTGTCGGTGACGTCATTCGCCTGTGAGCACTCCTTGTGTGAGGAGTCTCCAGGCCCCTCGTCGGAATTCCTTTGTCTGAGAAGTTGCTGAGAGACTGGCGCGTTGTTTGATCAAAATTTTTCTAAAACCTGTGAGACACAATCGAAGTGGACACGGTTCGAAAAATTAAGCTGGTTGTCAGTGAAAATTTTAACGGCCTGATGAGAGGTTTGAGGTGATTCTGTCGCTTTAAGGAATTCCCACGGTGCGAGACGGTCGCTCGAGCGGTCTCAGCCGCCGTCGTCATCCTGTTGAAGCTGAAAACCTCCACATTTCAGGCTCTATTGATCCAGGACGTCGTGAGACGAACAGAGAAGTTTCAGAAGAAGTCAGTTTCAGCAGTCTATCCGGATATTCCCTGTTAAAGGAGATTTTTTTAATGAAAGGACGTGCGGACGGGGGTCCGCGCGTCGGCTACGCGACGCTCCGCCACAGGAAAAAACACCTCTGTTGAAAGGCCTTAAGGACAAGTTGGAACATGTCCTGTCTGTTAAACAATTTCTCATATACTCACTCCCCTGAAAGCCATCAAAAGCCGCCTGGAGTTTACAAATGGTTATCAACACGGAGGTGTTTTTCCTGAGCCGCCGCACCGCGTAGCTGCGTCCCGACGCGTGAACCTGTCCGCACGTCTTTCATAAAAAAAAATCTCCTTTAACAGTGGAATATCCGGATTAAAATGCTGAAAACTGACTTCTTCTGAAACTTCTCTGTTCTCTCACGACGTCCTGGATCAATAGAGCCTGAAATGTGGAGGTTTTCAGCTTGAACAGCTGACGATGGCGGCTGAGAGCGTTGAGCGACGTCTCGCACCTGGGAAGTCCTAAAGAGACAGAATCACCTCAAAATCTCTCATCAGCCGTTAAAATTTTCACTGAAAACCAGCTTAATTTTTCAACCGTGTCACTTTGATGTGTCCTCACAGGTTTAGAAAAAATTTTGATCAAACAACGCGCCAGTCTCTCAGCAACTTCCAGACAAAGGAATTCCGACGAGGGGCTGGACGACTCCTCCCACAAGGAGTGCTCACAGGCGAATGACGTCACCGACAGGCGTGGAAAAACTCACGCATGTGCACGAGGGTTCAAGCATGTCTGACGTAAAAACATCTGAATGAAATCCATATAGTTTTGAAAAAATATAAAAGGACCGTTGCTTTATTGACAGACCTCGTACTTTTCAGAAATGTAATACTGTGCTATGTTTAGGCATTTATAGAAACAAGAGCAAAAACTCTCACATTTTATTGATTTTAAGTGGAAAATCCTGTCACCCTGTAGATGGAAGACAGCCTTTACCATTACACTTAAAAAGTGTCAAAACATGTCTGGGAGTCGCTGCATTTTTACATGGAAGCACCTTTTGTGACCCACAATAGGTTTCAGAACAAGCTTATGCAAAAAAAAAAAAAAAAAAAAAAAAATCCACATGAGCCTCTTTCTGTCCTTCAGTCCTGAAAAGACAAGAACACACGAGTTAGTTTATAGCATGAGAACGTCAGTTTAGTTAGGAATGTTGAGGTGTGTTGTCAGGTTGCTACAGGTCCAACAATAGTTCTTTAAGTTTTAGAAAACTACAACTTAGATCATCTCTTGCTGTGGCTCTAGTAAAGGAATCAGCTATTTTAACTGATTTTTATTTTAATGATAGAAAGTCCAGACAGTTTTGTTTCCAACATTTCAGCACAAAAACAGCATTTTAACTGACTTATGTCAAAATGCATTAAATATTTCAGGGGTTTGGATATTTGACTTTACTCTGGGATCCATCTTCAATACCCACTTATTCCAATTTAGGGTTGTGGGGCACTGGAGCTTATCTAAATAGGCAATTAAAAAGGAGGAAAAGAAGAGTGTTGTTGACAGACTCAAACTGAACCTGCTGGTTAGACCTGTTGCACAGTCACAATTGACTTAGTGACACCAGCCCTCAGAAGGTATGACTGAGTCACTGCTCACAGGATTTATTTATTATTTTTGCAGTTATGGAAAGTCACTTTCAAGCATGACATTTCATTTTTAAAAAGTTTCATAAGTAGATCTATTAGTCCTTACAGTGTCACTGCTGGATGAATTTGAACTCCCACCACCCTCCTTCTTCTTCCCCTTGTCTTCTTTTTCTTCTTTCCATCCTCAGAGCTCTTAGACAAGCAGAATGTGCATTCATGAAGTTAGTAACCTTTCAGACTGTTCAGTAATCACAAGTGTCTGCAGAATTTGCAAATGCAGAACTGCATGCACAGCGTTGTGCTTTAGCACCATGATCAGTGAGACCATATACACATCAAAAGGAGCCTACCTTGTCTGATTTGCCACCCTAAAAAAAAAAAAAAAAAAAAAAAATACATACACATATAGACAAGATACATTCAAAACAGAACACATCCGTGGAGGTGGGAGGGTAATGAAACATACACATCAGAAGAAGACCTACCTTGTCTGATTTGCCACCCTAAAAAAAAAAAAAAGAATAATATATATATACATATATATATATAAATAAAAGACAAAATACATTTTCAAAACAGAACACAGTGGAGGTATGAAATATGCACATCAAAAAGAGCCTACCTTGTCGGATTTGCCATCCTTAAACAAAAAAAAAGCAAATTGGAACTCCATAGCCATTAAACGTAATTAAATCTATTGCAACACTGTAGCTGTTAGTCTTGCCAAAATACATTTCCAACAGTACACATCAGAAGAAGCCTACCTTGTCTGATTATTTATACACACACATATATAAAGACAAAATACGAAGTCTGTTAGAATAGTATCCGAGCTTTTTATTTTTTTTCAAAAACATATGGATTTGAATCACGTGTGATTGCATCAGCCAAGCTTGTACCTTCGTAGCGCATGCGCGAGTTTTCACAACCTGTCGGTTGCGTCATTCGCCTGTGAGCAGGCTTTGTGTGAGCAGTGGTCCACCCTTCTCGTCGGATTTTTATTGCGAATAAATGTCTGAACGATTTGGAGCTTTGCTGCATCAAATTTTTCCAGAAACTGTGAGAGACCTCCAGGTGGACACATCGAAAAATTCAGATGGCTTTCAGGACAATTTTATGGGATTACACAGATTACGGAGTGCTCCAGCCGGTTTAAAGACCGCCCACAGCGTCTGAGAGCGTGGCGCACTCTGAGCGCCGATTGACAGCTGAAACAACCAGATCATTTCCAACGTGAAGGCATTGTTGATCCGGGACGGTTGTCTGACTTACACAAACATGGCAGAAGATGTGGACATCAGTACTTTTTCGGCACATTCCACTGTTACAAGAGTTTTTTTTTTCCATGGAAAGAGGAGCGGAGGGATGCGCCACCATGCTGCTCATGGCGCGGCACAAAACCACCTCCGTGTTGGTCTCACAGGACGGCTTTCAGACGGCTTTTCAGTCATGTGACTATCCAAGAAATTGTGCATGAGCTGGACATGCCCCAACATGTCCTGTGAGGCTTCATCACGGCGTTGCTTTACGCCATGCGGCGCCACCGATGCGACGCACGGAATTCCTCTGCACGTCTGTCTCAATGTGCCGAAAAAAGTGCTGATGTCCACGTCTTCCGCAATTCCTGTGCTAGTCAGACGACGTCCCGGATCAACAGACCGTCTAGTTTGGAAATGAACGGCACATTCCACTGTTACAGGAGTTTTTGTCATGGAAAGAGGAGCGGAGGAATGCGCCACCGTGCCACTCATGGCGCAGCACAAAACCCCCTCTGTGTTGGTCTGCATGGCGCAAAGCAACACCGTGATGAAGCCTCACAGGACATGTTGGGGCATGTCCAGCTCATGCACAATTTCTCGGATAGTCACACGACTGAAAAGCCGTCTCAAAGCCGTCCTGTGAGACCAACACGGAGGTGGTTTTGTGCCGCACCATGAGCTACACAGTGGCGCATCCCTCCGCTCCTCTTTCCATGAAAAAAAACTCCTGTAACAGTGGAATGTGCCGAAGAAGTGCTGATGTCCACGTCTTCTGCCATTGTTGTGTAAGTCAGATGATGTCCCGGATCAACAAAGCCTTCACGTTGGAAATGATCTGGTTGTTTCAGCGGGGTCTGAGCATGTCTTTCGGCGCTGGGAGCGCGCCGCGCTCTCAGATGCTGTGGGTGGTCTTTAAACCGGCTGGAGCACTCCTTAATCTGTGTAATCCCCATAAAATTGTCCCTGAAAGCCATCTGAATTTTTCGAATGTGTCCACCTGGAGGTCTCTCACAGTTTCTGGAAAAATTTGATGCAGCAAAGCTCCAAATCGTTCAGACATTTATTCGCAATAAAAATCCGACGAGAGGGGTGGCCCACTGCTCACAGGCGAATGACGCAACCGACAGCCGCGAAAAAACTCACGCATGCGCACGAAGGTTCAAGCTTGGCTGATGCAATCACACGTGATTCAAATCCATATGGTTTTTGAAAAAAATAAAAAGGTTGGATACTTTTCTAACAGACCTCGTACATTTCAAAACAGTACACATCAGTGGAGGTGGGAGGGTATGAAACATACACATCAGAGGAAGCCTACCTTGTCTGATTTGCCACCCTAAAAAAAAAAAAAAGAATAATATATATATACATATATATATATAAATAAAAGACAAAATACATTTCAAAACAGAACACAGTGGAGGTATGAAATATGCACATCAAAGGAGCCTACCTTGTCTGATTTGCCATCCTAAAAATACAAATTTCAAACAGTTCACATCAGTAGCAGTGGGGGAAGTATGAAATATGCACGTTACAAAAAGAGAATCTACCCTACGATTGGCAGCCAAAACAATTAAATCATAATTAAAAGAATTAAGGCTCATCAGCTCATGTATTTATTTCCTGTATACTCGTTTTGTAAATTGTGTCAGTAGAATGACCCAAGCAGTGGGTCACCCTTTGAGTCTGTCTGCTTGAGGTTTCTTCTTCAAATCAGAGGATTTCTGTACCAGTCACCTGTGTGCTCGCTCTGGGGGTTAGTAAGGTTAGACCTTACTTTTGTGAAGCACCTTGAGGCAACTTCGTTTTGATTTGGCACTATATAAATGAAAAGCCTCATTTTAAGTTTAGTATTGGTAAGAAAAGCTTGACTGCATGTTAAGCTTACATTAACATACAAAAGCTTTTGTTGTATATTAATGATAAGTTTGGTGTCAGTCTGTGCTTTGTATTTTGGATTACACGACTGTTCGGTTGTGGGGACAATTATTGGAAAGGATGGAGAAGGAATTATTAAATTTTAAATACTGGTTTGATTCTAATTATGTTTGGAAATAAGCCTAAGAATTTAAATAGAAACTTATTGAACAATGCTGAAACTGTATCTGAAACTAAATTTCTTGGCATTTCTATTGACAATAAATTAAGTTGGAAAACTCACAAATTATGTCAAATCTAAAATTTCAAAACTTATTTCAATTTGTATAAAGCACATTATTTCCTCCCCCAACATCCGTTGGTCATGCAGTATTATTCATTACTTGTCCCATATGACCTGTTGTATTGAAGTTGAGGAAACGTGTCTAAAAACAAAACAAAAAATTTCAGTTTTTCCTATTACAAAGGAAAGCAGTAAGAGTTATAAGTTTAAAAAAAAAAAAATTATGAACCAACAAACCAATTGTTTGCTCGTCTGCATTTTGAAATTTCACAATTTGGTGAATTATTTACGATACAGATCATGTACAAAGTTAAAAATAATCTTTTGCCTCTACACGTTTCAGGAGTTGTTTAAAATGAGGGAGTCCAGTTATCATTTGCGAGGAACATTGATATTTAAAAGATTCAAACTACTGTTAAAAGTCATTGCATTTCTGTAAAAGGTGTTAGAATTTGGAATAATTGTTCTCATTGTATTAAATCATGTGGTACATTAGTAGGTGTTAAAAGGCTCTATAAAAACAATGCAACTTCTTACTATACTATGTTATATTAGGCTAATTGTTTTTGTGGGGTTTTCTGTTGTTTGTTTATTTGCACATATTATTGATTATTCTGTTCCGGTACATTATTTTCTGATTGCTACCTTGTTTTGAGTGTATCTAAATGTGTATAGTAACTGGTGTACGCGGTGGGCGTTTATAAGCTTTTGCCTCCGCCCCTTGCCCTTTCGGCCGCACCCAACTGGGAAATTGTTTGAGTTATTGTTGCATTTTCTTTTATGTTAGTAAGAGATTTTTATGTTGGTATTTTGTTTATGTGCATACTGAATAAAACTCACTCATGAACAGATTAATTTAAGGGGCATATCAATTTTACACCTCAAGCCATTTGGGGAAGTGAATCCCTTTACAGTCAAAGCAGCTGTAATTAATATATAGGACTTACAGGAAAGATTTTCACTGGAAAATTCACATTTAGTATCTATATGAATGAGTAAACATGAAACGCAGAATGAAGCCTCCTTTGTCATCCCCCCAAGCCCCAAAAAAAGTTTTAAAGATACTTTATTCTGTTGTATTTGAAGGAGGTGAATTTTAATGGAATATAGAACACTCACCTTGCCGTCACCCTTAAAAAAAAAAGTGGGGGGGGGGGACAAAACGCCACATTAGTGCACTTAAATCTGTGGTAATCATGTTTGTTGTACAGATTAACAATTCATAATGAAGTGAAATGGAATATTTTGAGTCACTTCAGCTCAAATCTGACCTGGACAGCAAAGTTTATGAAATAAATAAATCTTGAAACAACAATAACTGTGAACATTAGTTTATATGCAAATTCTCACTCAACAAAATTTAACGACTTTGTATCAGAATGAAATGTGCACAATACACATACCTTCTTTTTTTTAAAAAAGTCAAATACGCCCTCATCCTTTTGAGCCTGTCCACCTTTGATGACATCTTCAGCCATAGCTTCAGGTCAAAAGGTCAAGCAGCATGCAGGAGACAACAGGGTTTGAAAAACAGAGAGAAAAAAAAAGGCAGCTTTACATAAACGTCAGTCCTCATTATACCGCAAGCTCACAAGCAGGTCTGTGTAGACTACAGCCTGATGTTTATGTGCATAAAACAGCACATTTTGCACTTAACCTGTAAAATGTCAGATGAAATAAGAAAAACAAAAAGAATAAAGCATATAGAGCACCTACCTTCCAACAAAAACAAACCGTCTCCTACACTCACGTTTGCACTTCACTGCAGACAACAAAACTTTGACACTCCTCTGGACAGGCTGCTTTAACTCGCCCTGAGGCCACGTCTCCAACCACGTGATCTCAACGAGACACACCTGTGCACCTTTTACAAGGACATACTGAGCAGTTTATTCACATCCAGGCGTGAAAGTTAAAAATAAAAAATGAAAAATGATGTGACTAGTGTAACATGACTTTTCACGTTTGTGCTCAGTTCTTTTTTTCATCTACTTTTCATTTTCACATTAGATTGCCAAAGGGAGCAATAAATAATATAAACAGTAAGGTAATAAACATAAAACTATAAAATAATCTGCATAAAATATATAAATATAAAAAAATGTTATATATTTATTAATGTGTATATAAATATATAATCACATGATTTATATTTATTATTATAATTATCATGATTTATTATTATATTTATATTATTGCACAAAAGTATGATAAGGGTTAAGATATTAATCCCTTATTGTTAGCATATTGTGGTTATCCTGGCTCAAATTATCCGTGATCCAGTTGCACAAAAAGCAGGACAGTGGAAAGTGGGATATGTTATGGCATAAGACACCATGGAGATTTATTCTGTGGAGCAAGTCTGCTACACACCAGGCTAAGTGCCAGAATCTATGTAATCCTGTTAACCCCCAAAAATGTGAATCAGCTGCAAATCATGAATTACCCTCAAACTGTAAATGGGCTGCATTTTTTATATAGTGCTTTTCCATCTGCATCAGACACTCAAAGCGCTTTACATTTATGCCTCACATTCACCCTTTCACACAGACACACACACACACACACCAATGTTAGGGTGCTGCCATGCAGGGCACTCACAACACACCGGGAGCAACTTTAGGGATTTTCCGGTCAGGCTGTGGTTTGAACCAACAATCCTCTGGTCTCAAGCCCAACGCTTAACCACTAGACCGTCACCTACCCAAATTGCAAAACATAAATACTGAAAACATATATCAGAAACACAAACACACATCTCGCAAAATGTGAAATTCTTCACGTTTGGTGCTTGGCTGAGGAGCCAGTGGTGCAAAGCTACCATCTGTGGGATTATGTCTGTGCACCCTCACTGTCATTGCACCATGGGGCTTCACGCCATCCCTCGACCCGCGTGCGTTACCGTTTGACAGGTTACCGCCCCAGTCAGATTCCCCACCTAGTACCACATATACATTAATCTATTGGTTTGTGATATTGTGACAAAAAGCGCCTCATTTTCATCACGGCAGCACAAATTCATTCTAATTCATTCCGTGATGGCTACATGAAATTAAAAATGATGGGGTGGGGAGGGCGGGGGTGGTTATGGTTAGGGTTGGGGGAAGGAGTAGGATTAGGTTATGGTTAAGGTTAGGGGTGGAGGTAGGAGTAGGGTTAGTAATAGTGAGTTAAAAAACACCCCGTCACGAAAATTTGACTCATTTTGTGATGGGAGCATGAAAGAAAAATGTGAGACTGGGCTGCACATTTCATATAGCACCAAAATTGCACGCTAAAAAGAACTATTGCACGGTCAATAAAACACAATGGCAAATTGTATCAATAATCCATGTAACATACAAGCCACCAATCAAATGAGAAGGATCCACTCAGCCGTTATATAAAGGCTCATGACACAACAGAGGAGCAAACATTAAGATGAACTTTATTTATCCCAAAGAAAAATTCAGTTAAGTCAGTGAGCTCATCTATTTATCAAAGAGCGATACAGTCTGATGGATTTACATTTACACAATTTCACTTCCAATTTCAACTGATTCATATTCAGAGTGCAACTACATTTTCAGAGATGTTAACTATTTGGTTTGTAATTGTTGTGGTTTCAGTGGAGCAGTGGGTGCATGTATTTGTGCGTACAACACATTCAGGCAGTCTGCAATACTTTGCCACGCTTGCCGTTGTTGTTTAATCCTTTGTGTCCTCGTATGCCTCCATGACGACTTCCACCTCTGCTGGGGAGAAGTATGCCGCTCTGGTTGCCATGGCGCATCGGTGAATCTGTGATCGATGGCGGTGTCTATCTGAGGGATCCACGTGTGCACTTATCTATGATTGTTTACACCTGGCTCGTTGGATTCATGTCTGCTCAGACTGGCTTGGTTTCTGTGCAACCAGTTAAGCCTGAATGCTCCTATTTTAGATTTGTTGAACTCAACTCAGTCATTTGTCCTGGATGTCTGAATCCTGCTTTTGTGCAATGGGGCGCTGGCCTGTAAATAGTGTTTTGTGTCACAGCAACTGGTTTGGATGTGCATGCCTTTTGGAGCCTTTGTTGTACGGTTTAAACAATATCATCAGACCAGAAGTTTGTTTGTTTGTTCATTTTAAATACCATCAAGGAAAATAACTATCAGCACACCTACAGTGCTCAGATTACCTTCATGTTGTACTCTGACGTGCAATAAAACATCCTTGTTAATGTTTCCTGTTGCTCAGCAACACATACAGGTGAAATACCTATTAAATAATTTTCATACAAAATAATTTGCTTTCATAACTGTCATTGTTACATCTCAAATGTGGGGTTTTGTGCGTGAACTGATTTTTTTGAGGTGAAACAGTGGGAAGACTTTAGCAAACATTCATTAAACAGCCACGTGGGGCTCTTACAGGTTTAAAAATGTTTGATTCATGATGTTTTTCATCCAGAGCTTCATGTTCAATGGGCAAGTTAGAAAATGAAATTGTCTTGGATCCAATAAGATAGTGGCTGATGAGGCAAAGATTGAACTTTCTGGTGTGAATGCTAGGTGACATGTTTGGAAACCAAGCACCATCCCTGCAGTGAAGCATGGTGGTGGCAGCATCATGCTGTGGGGATGTTTTTCAGCAGCAGGAACTGGGAGACTAGTCAGGATTGAGGGAAAGATGAATGCAGCAATGTACAGAGACATCCTGGATGAAAATCTGCTCCAGAGCACGCTTGACCTCAGACTGGGGCGACGGTTCAGAGCCCAGACCTGAATCCGATTGAACATCTCTGGAGAGATCTGAAAATGGCTCTGCATGCAGCGACACTTCCAATCCAACCTGATGGAGCTTGAAAAGTGCTGCAAAGAGGAATGGGCAAAACCCAAAGATAGGTGCACCAAACTTGTGGCATCATATTCAAGAAGACTTGAAGCTGGAATTGCTGCCAAAGGTACATCAACAACATGTTGAGCAAAGGCTGTGAATACTTAAGTACACGTGACTTCTTTATATATATATATATATACGAGGTCTCTTAGATAATAAACCGACCCTTTTATTTTTTTTTAACTATATGGATTTGAATGACATGCGATTACACCAATCATGCTTGAACCCTCGTGCGCATGCGTGAGTTTTTCACGCGTGTCGGTGGCGTCATTTCCCTGTGGGCAGGCCTTGAGTGAGATGTGGTCCCGCCCTCTCGGCTGAATTCCTTTGTTTCACACGCTGCTCGAGACGGCGCGCGTTGCTTTATCAAAATTTTTTCTGGACCTGTGAGGAATATCCGAGTGGACACTATTCGAGAAATTAAGCTGGTTTTCTGTGAAAAGTTTAACGGCTGATGAGAGATTATGGGGTGTTTCTGTCGGTGTAAGGACTTCCCACGGAGCGGGATGTCCTGCAGCGCTTCCAGGCGCTGTCGTCGGCCTGTTTCGAGCTGAAAACATCCTAATTTAAGGCTTAATTCACCCAGGACATCGTGAGAGAACAGAGAAGATTCAGAAGAGGCCGGCATGAGGAATTTATGCGGACATTCCACTGTTTAAGGACATTTTTTTAATGAAAGACGTACGCGCAAATTCGCCGAGTCGTTTCCGTGACGACTCTGCAAATCTGTGTGCGCCGCGACAGGAAAAACACCTCCGTGTTGAAAACCATTTGTAGAATTCAGGCGGCTTTTAATGGCTTTCAACAAGTGAGTAACTGAGAAATTGTTTAACAGCTTGGGCATGTTCCAACTTGCCCGTTAAGATTTCCAACGGAGGTGTTTTTCCTGCCGCGACCCCCCGCGGTCGGGTCCAGCCCGACATGCGACTCTGCCCGCACGTTCTTTCATTACAAAATGACCGTTAACAATGGAATGTCTGAATAAACTCCTCATGCCGACTTCTTCTGAAAGTTCTCTGTTCTCTGACGACTTACTGCGTCAACAGAGCCTGAAATGTGGAAGTTTTCAACTTGAAACGGCGAGACGCTGCCGCCTCGAAGCGCAGATCGCCGTCAGGCGCCGTGGACCGTCCTTAAAGCGACACTACCAGACCAAAATCTCTCATCAGCCGTTAAAATTTTTACCGAAAACCAGCTGAATTTATTGAATGGTGTCCACTCAGTTGTGCCTTACAGTTTTGAAAAAAAATTTTATCGAACAAAGCAACAGTCTCTGAGCCATTCCTAAACAATGAAAAAAATCGACGAGCGGGTGGACGACTCCTCACTCAAAGACTGCCCACAGGCGAATGATGTAACCGACAGGCGTGAAAAAACTCTCGCATGCCCACGAGGGTTCAAGCATGTCTGATGTAATCGCACGTGATTCAAATCCATATGGTTTTTGAAAAAAATAATAAGGTCGGATACTTTTCTAATAGACCTCGTATATATATATAAATTTGCAAAAATGACAAACGTTTTTCATGTTGTCATTATGGGGTGTTGTGAGTAAAATTTTAAGGGGGAAATGGATTTACTCCCTTTTGGAATAAGGCTGTAACAAAAAAAATTATGGAAAAATGAAGTGCTGTGAATACTTTCCAGATGCAGTGTAAAATGTAACATTACTTACCCAAATTAGAATATGTTCAAATCCACAGATGGATATGAATCCTAAAAACATCTCATTCTGTTCTAAATTGCCTCTATATAAAAGTATTGGACCAAAAAAGTGACCTTGACGCTAAAGCAATTTTTCTCCAAATCAGATCAACTCGTCTTTTTATTCAAACACCGACAGACACACAGGAGCAAAACATGCACTACCACTACATCTGGATTTAAATATACTTTTAACACAAGAAGCCAGGCTAGCATAGTAATAAAAAATGTTTATGAAACCTAGTGAAAACATGGGTTATGCATATTTAATTTGAATGTAGCCTTTATTTAACCAGGTTAGTTCCAATGAGATCAAGATCTCTTTTACAAGGTAGACCTGGACAATGTGAAGTTTCCAATCCACCTAATAAGATAGATTCAGAAAAAGCGGCAATATCAAGATTTTAAAATGTATTTTTAACTTTGTCATATACAACATTCCAATAACTAAGTGCTCAGGAAGGAGCCAAGGTACCTTAAAAGCCACTTAATGTGCATCTGAAAGGAGATTATCCCAGACCTAGAACATGTTGGATACACCATATACCCCATCCCATGTACTAATCCCAGAGGTCATTAGGCAAGACAGACCCCCAGTCTATCGCAGGACTGATTAAAATATAACTTGCAAAAAAGAATATCCTTGCACTGTTGCTATCAGAGATTTACCGGCATTTGATGGCCACGGGTCTCATTACAAACCTACATCATGCAATATGTTTCTCATGGGTATTTTTTTGTTGATATTTTGTTTTGTATTTCTTGTCCCACATGTCATCATACTTTTAGAACTGTGTTATTTCATACTCAGCATTTATTATTATTTTCATAATGTCAATGCAAATATTGGTGGTGTTCCATGGCAACATTCAAATGCAAAGGGAGTGCCACAACACCCTCCGAATATATACAGGGTTTCACACTAAAAACAAACAGTATGCACAAACAAAAAATAAACTCTTGTACATATTCAAACTCTACAAAAATGACACCACCCACTTCTTAGAGAAGACATTCCTTGCACCTTTGTTACCTTCTTTTATGCTCCACCTGCTCTCAGGATTGTTTGAACAAGTGGTTGCCTGGCACCTGTCTTGTGTTCCTTGCTGGTTTTGTTTAACCGGTTAGGGTAGGACATCTGATGTACACCCTCGCAGATTCACCATGTTCATGAAAACGTGCAACTTACTGAACAGTGAACACATATGTGCAGTAATACATCTAAAAGCGCAGGACTTTTAAATGTATTACTACTGAAGACATAGGTTTTGAATGTGTTTGTACAAGTTAACTTGAAAAATGACAGACTCGTGGTTATTAAATGAAAAGCATCAGAGGGCTGATGCATACCCGCCACACTAGCTGTCAGGTCATATTTCACAATTCAAAGAGTAAACATAGCTGTCATTTGCCTTGAGCCTCCTTCATTCAATGACCTACAATGAAGATATCACTTGAGCCAGGGGTTGAGAATAGAAATATCGCCTGAGCTACATTGATCCAGGGATGTAAGATGGAAAAAAAAACAGTTTGAGCCACCTTCACGCAATAGTATCAGTTGGCAAATATCACTTTGCCCAGGGATGGATGGTGGAAAAAAAAAAAAAAAAAAATCAGTTGACCCACCTTGGGCCAAGGGTCAAGAATGGAAATATTACAGGAGCCACAATGAGACAGTAATCTACGATGGAAAAATAGCACCGACTTCACCCAATGGCCTACTGTGCTGACATCACTTGCGCCAGGGGTTGGTGATACAGATGGGCTTTGGGTGAAGGTGGCTCAAACAATTGATATATTTCATTTCATTTATTAATTCATTTGAATGGGACAATGCATATTAATGAAATGAAAACAAGTACTGTAAATACGCCGGATTTTGCTCAAGACTATTTTCCATCCGCAGTCCCATGGGCTAAAAATACCACCAACACAAATCATGCGTGACACATACAAAGGAATACAATATAATACAACATAACACATTACGAGACACTACAATAAACAAATTCAACCCTGTAAGTCATGATTCAGGAGCACAAAATATACATTAAATCTATCGGTTCTTGATATTGTGACGAAAAGTGCCTCATTTTCATCACGGCAGCACGAATTCATTCTCATGTGGGACAGTCGGGGTGGTTATGGTAAGGGTGGGGGGAAGGAGTACGATTAGGTTATGGTTAAGGTTAGGGTTGAAGTAGGGTTAGTAATATTGAGTTAAAAAAAGCCCCGTCATGAAAATTTGACTCATTTTGTGCTGGGAGCATGAAAAAAAAAAGCGTGAGACTGGGCTGAACAAATTAGCAAATGAGATAATACAAAATCAACACTATTGCTAAAGTGCCAAAATGTTCAAGTACTGATCATAAACAAAAAAGAAAATATTTAACACACTCCTCTGTACCCTCTTTTTCATCTAAAATCTCAACTAATGTTCACAGTTTTGCTGACCAAGGAGCCATTCTTTAAGTCCCCTCTTACAGTACAACCCCAATTCCAATGAAGTTGGACATTGTGTAAAATGTAAATAAAAAAATACAATGATTTGCAAATCCTCAACGTTTCTGTGTAGGCTCTCAGTTGTCCAGGCGGTTTCCATAGTAGAGAAGCTTGAATCTTCGACTGGACTGGGTTGCTTGACGCGAGGACGTTTCGCTTCAAATCGCAGAAGCTTCCTCAGCTAAAATTCTTGCTCTGGTAGTCTGACTTCTGTCTTGACTCTTGTAGAGAAGAATAAACAGAAGCCACAAAAGCTGGAGTTTTAAACCTAACCAGACCCCTCCTACCGAGAGGCCGACTGCTATAGGCTGGTGACTAAACAATAGCTCTAATTAGCACCTATTGTGCTCTAGTAAGCACCCTCCTAATGACAGGGCAGCTGTCCCTCCTAATGATGGGACGGCAGCCTCTCCTGATGGCTCCCTTGACGACTGTCCTGATGACATGAATGACTCATTACCATGAACAAAAGACTGAAACTGCTTTGACCTGAGTACCCCATTGTAAACAGGGGACAAAGCGTGTTTCAGACCCCCTCCCCGGTTAAGGCTGGCCCACCCGGAAACTGAACATTCTTTGAATGTTCATTGAACGTTTGCATGAGAACATTTGCAAACATGGCATGAACATTGGATGAACATCATATGAACAAAGAATGACAGGTAATGTTTGCATGCAAACATTCAATGAACATTATACATATGTTCACAAACATATGAACAGTTGAACCAGAACATTAAATGAACATTTGTAAAATGTTCGAATGCTAACATTACCTGTCATTTTTTTGTTCATATGATGTTCGTGCAATGTTCCTGCTCAATATATCTACAATTTGTGATTTTTCCTATTGAGAACTAAAAATGATGTAAAACAAACGTTTTATTCAAATAGTAACTTGCAATGTATTTATGGAATTCACATAAAATCAATAATGCAGAAACTTTTGAAATGATGAAAAAACATGATGGAATTTATCTTTACAGAATTAAACATCATGCTCAAAAATAAAAGCACATAAATGAAAATTTTTCAACTTTACAAAAGATTTCTTACATGGCATACCACCGACACTACTCCAAAAGATGTTCAGACAAAATAAGAATAAGTCTTCGAGAAATAATAATGAAACCTAAAAAAAAAATTCATCTATTGATCTACAACCAACTACACATTTTAGGAGCAAAAATAAATTCAGCTTACATCTACATAATATCTTATGATATTTAAGAGCAAAACTGTGGACAGTTTTAAAACAAACATTACTCTCAATAAATTCCCTTAGAAAATTCCTATGAAAAATATTAAAGTTTTTAATCACAGCTTTGAAGACTCAGTATGACATTAGTCAGATCTGACAATGCGACTTGCTGAACACACATTTTTTAAGAGCGAAACTGAACAGTTTAACACAAACACATTACAATAAAATTTCCTGAGGAAATTCATGATAAAAAAATATACAAAAATAATTAAAAGATATATTAATTTAAATTAATGTTTGATCACCAGAGAAAAAGTTTCTCCGGAAGTAAAATAAAATTTTATCAAAAATATTCTATGTACAATGCAAATTAAATGCTGCTGTTAATCTGCTCATAAGCTTTGATATTATGAAATATAAACACAATGCTAAAATACCCTCAGCCGTATGAGGATTGTCTTCTTAATAATTACTTAATTGGTATCCCAGTGCAAAGTGTATTTTTATATTTATATATGGGTGATTCTTAGACTACGGGCACTTTTATGTCCCTTGATCATATTTTATGAAAAAAAGAAAAAAGGGGAAATTTCACACTTTTATAGTTATCTTTACAATGAAAGTGTTTGAAGAAATTTGTCCTAGTAGTCTATGATGACTTTTTCACCTTTTTTCAGCATCATTATATGCAAATATTGCCGTTTTGTGCTTGTCCCACACCCAGACTTATGATCTTCAATGATAAAAATGAATAGTAAACAAACGTTTTTTCTAATGTTTTAAAATATCTCTGAATAAAATATCAGTAAAATAATCAAAACATAATTGGGGTATTCAATGTCATACAACTGTTGTGATTTTTTTTTTTACACAAAATGTAGTTGTCCCACACTATTGCCGTAATTTCCACAACAATAATGTCCCTTTAAAAAGTTTGTATGAAAGATTGTGTGGGTAGTTTCTATGGAGATAAACAGTAACATCAGAGCACATGTATATAGCGCCAAATCACAACAGTTGCCCCAAGGCACTTTATATTGTAAGGCAATGGTGTGGTGGAAATTACATTTACAAGGCCAATAGTGCCCGTAGTTAAAGAATCACCCAAATATTGTCATAAATCCCACAAAGGTCCAGCAAATTTTGCTGGACCTTCCCAAAGTTTCAGTTATCTTGATCGCTTTGCATAAAAATCATGTTCTTTCAAAATGATGCTCCAAATGATCTGATTTGTTGGAGAATAAGTTTGAAGGAACATAATTTTTATGCAAAGTGACCAAGATAACTGAAACTCTGGGGAATTATCATACAAAGACTGAAGGTGTCCAGGCAAGAGATAAAGGGAGCCTGTTCTAGCAGGAGAATCTCACCATCTTGAGTGACGTTGAGGCTGAAGCTGAACTGGGTTCAGTGTGATCGACACATCCGGCTGATCCTTGAGGAAGCAACGGTGGTGGAAGCTGCATTTAATCAGGCATATCTTGGCATGCTGGGTGACCTTGTGCAGGCAATGCATGACCGGGGCATGTGACCTGCGCCCCCATCACAAACTACAGACACATGAAACTTATACGTATAGTTTGTGTTGCTTTTTGTGTGTGTGTGTGTATTTGCTCTTTTTTGTTGCAGTAAACAATTTGACTCATGTGACTATCATAATTTGTCATTTCATTCTGAGTCAACAGTAAAAAAACATTTTGGTTCATTTCTAAGAATTTTTAATTTGGGTTTTGCCGCTCCAGAAGACACTGCACACTACACCTGGCTGAATCTTTACACAGATGCTGGAATAATCATGTCTAAACTGAGATTTTACCAAATGGTATTTAACATAAAAAGGTTTAGTCACTTCAGTGAAGGCACCATTACATTAAGGAATTTTGAACAACCCGTTTTACTGTCTGTTACATTTACATTTATGACCCGATTAAATGTAAAGCTTATTTTACTACTGGATTATGCTTAAACAGCTTTTCAAACTGTTAACCTTTAAATCAGTAAACCTTGGTAACTTTTACAAATCAAAATGGTGTTACACAAAAGTGGAGACATTTTAGCAAAAAGTACAAAAATTAATTCAAAATTCACAGTGAAACATAACTGGTGTATAACATGAAGACAAAGGTGTCCCATTCCGTGGCATGAACCTCTGTAGCGGTGACTGAGAAAACCATCTGAAACACACACAGCATACATATTTTAATTAGTACTGTCAGGTTATTAAAAAAATGTGATTACAGGGTTTGTGATTAATCTAAATGAATCATTTAATTGCAGGTATATTTAAAAAAAACTCAGATCTGTGTGTTTGGGGCATTTAATAATCAGGTAAAAAAGGATCAGGGTTATTTTTGTTACATATCAAGGAGGTATTAAACAAGCTGTAAATTGGTCTTAAATTGGGAGAACTAAGCGTAATTTGGATGGGTTAAATGCAGGCAAATTTCATTGTATTTATGTGTACAATGAAATAAAAGGATATATTATAAAGAATGTCTATAAAAACAGAATTGTGGGAGTTTGGAGGCTGATTCTTTCTGCACAATATGACTCCTTTAATAATTATCTTATTAGGTTTCATATTTTAAATTTGTCCATTGAACATTAAAATCCGGATGAAAAACAAACGTTTTAAATGTGTTTTAAGCCTGTTCGAGTTCAGTGACGACGTTAATTAACGGTCATTAAAACCGAATCGACATTTTGTGCGTGAACGTCAGTAAATGCACAAACTCCCACATTTGAGATTTAACAATAAGTTATCAAAGCAAATTACTTTGGTTAAAAAAAAAAGTATGGACATTAACACGTTTATTGCTCAGAAACGTGTCTTTATTCACAGACCAAGTCACTGACGTCAAAACAAAATGGAGCAAAGTGTGGCTGAAGGCCTGATAGGTATTGTAACTAATCTAAATTAACGCTTTATTTTGACAGCCACAATTTTAATAGTTAATAGCGACAGCCTGCAGTTATTATTTACGAGCTACTTAGGAAGCTAACAATTAGCTTACCGTCATGCTTTGTCTCTTCATCTCTAGCAGCTTGTACCTTCTCGTCTTCATCCTCATATGAATTCCCAAAGTCTTCTGTATGTCTCAAGCGTGTTTTTCTCGCCGCCAGCAACTTTCTCTTAAAAATTCACAGCAGTAAGTAAACACACGGAGTTCGCCATTGTTTATGTTTGTGTCGCGTATAAAACTACATCACTGCAGTTTGCTCTGCAGACCCCGCCCACGTTGAAGAGGTACTATTTGCAGTAGAAAAGCTCGCGCTTGGAACCAAATCAAGCGTCGATATCACGGCACAAAGGCCCAGCCATTTGAAGCTAGCTGCTACCTCATGGGTAGCTATATGATGGTTCTTTGTGAGGAATCCCAGTCGACGAGCGTCCAGCGTTAGTCTCCTCTTCTGCTCTCAGTGGTCTCTTAATCACAGTATAGAGACTGAACAGGCAAATTAACTTGTGGAACACAAACTTTTATTTGCTAAAACAGAACGAAGTTGAGTGCTGTAACTCAGCTAAGTCTTCTTCTTCTGCTCTGTTAAACAGCAGGTTTTAACGCAACTCGGTGCACTACTGCCACCAGCTGCTTCGTAAGCAGCACTGCAAGCAACTGAAGCAGCAAGTATATTGTTAACAAAATAATTTAATACTAAATTGATCTATGTACACAAACTACTTTAAATAAAATGAATTCATTTGAATTGTATCCTCTGATAAAATAAAGCACTATAGTGTTTCAGATGTTCTGACCCAATTATTACAGTAGTTTTGTGAGACAGCATTTCTCTGAGCTGATAAACCTGCTCTGGCTTTACCTTTAACCACGAAGGAACCAAGCACTTATGCTAGAAATTTGTTGACTTAATTGGCAATACTTGAATGTATAATGTGATTACAGGAAATTATACACAATGATCGCTGTTGCTTTTTTATTATTATTATTATTATTTTTTTTACCAGAATGAGTATGTTGCATTTTACATACAGAAATGATTGTATCCAGGTCTTACAATTATATTGTGTACAATGTACATGTTTTACCCTGGATAATTATAATATCATGCCTCACTGCAAACATGAATTAAGCAGCTGAAATTAAAGGAATCAGAAAGCAAGAAATATGTTGTAACAATTATGTGGTAACAATTCCCACCAAACACTGTTCGACTGTGACATGAAGTCATCCTCAAATGAGGCCTGAGCGAAACACTAAACCCTGGACAAATGTTCATTCTGGAAATGTGAAATCGAGTTGATTTCTGCCACTGTAACGTGTGTGACTGTTATATTCATCTTATGTTCGGCATGTTTGTTCAAAAACATGTTTGAACTGCAAGTTGTGAAGTGACCAGTAAAAAATATTATTTCTGTGAGCTGTTATATTTAAATGTCAATGCTTCCTGCTCATGTATGTTGAAAACATTATTTTGTAAATCAATTTTTAATAACTTTAATGTATTTTTCCTTATTTACAAAAATGCTAAAGATAGGCTTTTTTTAAATTTGGCAAAATGTATGTAACTCAGGTCTGTGGGACGTCTGGATAATAAGCTGCCATTGCAATCTGTTTCCATAAAAAACGTATTTTGGTAGCTGACAACCACAGTCTGTAGTGATGTAAATTATTTTGCAAAAATTAATATTCCAATTAACAGAGTGCATGTTTATGCAAGTTGCACCAAGACATGTTTCGGAGTTAGCTCTGTCAGTTTATTACAGTAATCTTGAAATTATACAGTATATTCAGTAGGCCTGAATAAATCATAAATCGACAAATTCTTGGTTACCATGGTAGAGTGCTTAAATTATTTCCTGTTGTTCATTCTACTTATGTTTGCACACATAATTTAAGTGGAGTCCAACATTAACTTTCTGTATGCTGTAAATTATATTTAATGTTTTCCTATAATGTGAAATTTTATATATATATATATATATATATATATATATATATATATATATATATATACACACACACACACTTTTATTTAGAGGCAAGCTTTACACATACAACATGAACATTATATGAATGTTGAACATTAAGCATACATTCTATGAACACTTGATTGATTTTTGCAAATGTTTCCTTACATGTTTGTCTGTTTGCTTCCATGCAAACATTAGACAAACATCACAAACATTAAATGAACATTCGCAAACTTGCTTAACAGTAAATGAACATTCTATGAACGTTCAGTTGATGTTCGCAAATTTTTGCCTCAATGCAAACATTAGACAAACATCACAAACATTACATGAACATTCACAAACTTGCTGAACAGTAAACAAACATTCTATGAACATTTGTTTGATGTTTGCAAATGTTCGCTTCCGGGTGGGGGGTTTCAACTGTTTCACATAGAATGCCTCTTTGACCCCTCTCTCAAACCATTTCTTCTCTCTGGCTAAGATTTTAACTTCCTTGTCCTCAAACGTGTGGTTAGTGTCTTTCAGGTGGAGATGAACTGCAGACTGAGGTCCATTTGCACCCTCTCTGCGGTGCTGGTATAGCCTTTTGTGTAAAGGTTGCTTAGTCTCACCTATGTAGTGTTCATTACAGTTTTCCTGACATCTAATAGAATACACTACATTGCTCTGTTTGTAACTAGGGATCCTGTCCTTAGGGTGAACTAATTTCTGTCTCAAGGTGTTAACCGGTTTAACTGGGATTTTGTGCTGTCTGAAGATCCTCTGTAGTTTTTCCCTACTCCTGCTAAATAAGGGATAGACACTCTTCTTCTTGTCTCAGTCTCCTGTCTATCTGGTCTCTTTGTTTTCTGGGACTTCTGCACTTTGTCCAGGGACCATCGTGGGTACCCACATACTGTGAGGGCTTTCCATACAAGTTGTTGTTCTTTAGCCCTTCCCTCTGCAGTTGTGGGTACCTGTAGGGCTCTGTGTTGAAGAGTCCTGATCACCCCGAGCTTGTGTTCAAGGGGGTAGTTTGAGCCAAAGAGCAGATATTGGTCAGTGTGAGTGGGTTTTCTGTAAACCCCTGTCTGGAGCTGCCTGTTCTCTGCAATCGTAACATCACAGTCCAAGAAGGCTAAATGGTTGTTTCTGGCATCCTCACGTGTGAACTTGATATTGGAATCCACCGAGTTGATGTGTTCTGTAAAGTCCTCAACCTCCTGTTGCTTGATTTTAACCCATGTGCTATCGACATATCTGAACCAGTGACTGGGAGAGATGCCCGTGAAAGACGTCAAGGCTGTCTTCTCCACTCGCTCCATGTACAGATTGGCCACAATGGGGGATACCGGAGACCCCATCGCACAACCATGGATCTGCCTGTAGTAATTCCCCCTAAACAGGAAAAACGTGGTGTTAAGACAGATCTCCAAGAGTTGGCAGATGTGGTCTGGTGTGAGTTTGGTCCTTTCAAGTAGAGACACATCCTCCAGCAGTCTCTACCTCACAGCTGAGATGGCCTCAGCGGTGGGGATGCGGGTGAACAACGATGTCACATCAAATGACACCATAGTTTCATCTGCCTCCAGCTGCAGGTCCTTGATCTTGTTCACAAAATATTGTGTGTTCTCCACATGGTGGTCTGAGTTACCCACTAGAGGAGCCAAAATCCACTTGAGGTGCTTGGCCAAACTGTATGTGATGGAATCACATATACCCAGTCATGACACTCACAATTAGTGTCCTCAGTTCCCAAAAGCTTATTGACTGTTGTTAGAAGGAAAGGTGATGTAACACAATAAAGTTTATCAGTTTGAACATTAAATATCTTGTCTTTGTGGTGTATTCAATTGAATATACTGTAGGTTGAAGAGGATTTGCAAATCATTGTATTCTGTTTTTATTTACAGTAGCGTTCAGAATAATAGTAGTGCTATGTGACTAAAAAGATTAATCCAGGTTTTGAGTATATTTCTTATTGTTACATGGGAAACAAGGTACCAGTAGATTCAGTAGATTCTCACAAATCCAACAAGACCAAGCATTCATGATATGCACACTCTTAAGGCTATGAAATTGGGCTATTAGTAATAATCTAATCTTTTTAGTCACATAGCACTACTATTACTCTGAACATTACTGTACATGTTACACAATGTCCCAACTTCATTGGAATTGGGGTTGTAAATGTAACGTGCTGCTTTCTCTCACTATAACTTGCATATAAGGTCCATGGATCAAGGTGCAGGAAGTGATTTTATTCTATCCTTAACCCCTTTCTCATGGTGGCAAGTGACTATATACAGGCATTACTTCAAATTTTGATGTCTGTTACTTCATCATGAAGCCAGTTCTGGAAAACCATGCCAAATATTTTACTCATCAATGTGAGATCAAATTTCTAGCCACATTGGTAGCAGAGGTGGTGGTGTACGAATGTGGTTTTGGGCTGTAGTTTGTTTGGCTTTGAGCTTTGATGAATCTGTTCCAAAAGTTAATCATCTGGTGGCACAGTTGTTTATGAGGTGGTGATGGTCTAGTGATTAAGGTGTTGGACTTGAGACCAGAAGATGCTCGGTTCAAATCCCAGCCTGACTGGAAAATCCCTAAGGGCCCTTGAGCAAGGTCTTTAATCCCCTAGTTGCTCCCGGTGTGTAGTGAGCGCCTTATATGGCAGCACCCTCACGTCGGGGTGAATGTGAGGCATTATTTGTAAAGCGCTTTGAGCATCTGATGCACATGGAAAAGCGCTATATAAATGCAGTCATTTCCATTTATTTATGTTGTTGTTTGTTCGCACACACATGCAGGGTGATTGTAGGGGTAGATTTTTGGGAAGAAGTAATGGGATTTGGAGGACAATTTCATTTTAATGCATCATTTATTTTATCGTAAAATTACCTAATTTTTCTTGTTCCTTTGGTTTGGTAAATTTTTAAACTTACGTAAATATAATTGTTTTTGAGATTAACACATTAAGTTGTTTTCACATATGAACTCCAAACAGTGGAAAGAAAATCAGGTTCAAATCAGACAATGTGTGGAGTGGCCCTTTGACATGACAGCGTATCCTCACCAAAAAAAAAAACAAAATAGCATGCTTCACACAAGTAAGGTTAGACCTTACTTGTGTGAAGCACCTTGAGGCAGCTGTGCTGTGATTTGATGCTATATAAATGAAATGAATTCAGAGTCAAACCTATGAAAAGTCATGCACAAAAATTTGTACATATCCCACGTATTCATAGGTGTGCCACAACCAGTTGTCTACAGTCCATAACCCACTGTACGTCATTGTGCCTTGAGATTCCTTGAGATCACTGGTTGTAGCCGCCTCACCCAGCACTGCGAGTTGTATGATAAAGCTGGCATGCCCTCTTTGTCTGTTAGGTGATATTCACATTAGTTGATTCTGGTTTACAAAACTCTTACTGGTCTGGTTAAGACCGATTTATCCAGTTATTTCAGAGATCTGAAAGCTGTTATGCTCTGCGCTTGAATGACAAGTTATGTTTTCATGTACCTAGTGTCCGCACTGAAGCGAGAAAGAATGGCTTTAGTTTTTCAGCTCCCTCTGATTGGAATGTTGTCCAATCTAAACTGAAACTGTCCAGACTGACTTCTTTGAACACCTTCCGGTCTGCTGTACGAGATCACAAATGGCTGGGATTCCTTTGCACAATGCCTGTGTTTCCAAATCTAAATCTGTTTGAGACTTTACACTGTGCCCAATGTTTATATGACTAAGATGATTGTATTTTATTTGTCATCAACATTCTCATGTTGATATTAACCTGTCCTTTATGACGTGTGCTGCTGCCTTTCTTGACCATGTCATCCTTGTAAAAGAGGTTATGATCTCAATGGATTTCTATGTAGTTAAATAAAGGTTATTATTATTATCAGCTGGGCTGCTGTGATGATGTCACTCACAAGAAAATGGCACATGTTCTGACTGGAAAAAGGGGTAAATTTGTCTTCTACTCATTGCTGTTGCTATTGTGACCCTAGCCGTCACACTAATGTGCGTTTTTGAACATTAAATGAGAAGCATACATTGAACAAGTGCATGGAAAGTTGTTGCAAGATGCATGAAATATGTGGCTTAACACTTCATATGATCTACAAAGCATGAAAATTCAGTAAGGTATATCTTATATTCCAATTCTAAGATGGAACTATGCCAGTATACTATGCCATGGATTCCAGGAACCCGGAGCACCCAAAGGTAACACACGCAAACATGGCAAGAACATGGAAACTCCACACAGAAAGGAAGAGGTCGGACGTGAATGTGGGACCTTCTGACAGTGAAGCAACAATGTTAACCATTAAGCCATTATTGCGATTGTTACATTATTTTGGAAAAATCTGAAAGGATTAAGACTGGGGGGATTACTGACTACTGGATGATAATGATGACGAACAGCAATAAGATGATGTCACATGGATGCTTGCTTCCTTGTTTGGCCATAATGTTACATTCAGATCATGTGGTCTGTCCCAAAAGTCAAAGTAAGAATGACCAACCATAATTTTTATGTCGTCTATAATAAAATAATCAAAAGCAAAGTCTGTTAATCTCCAGTTTTATTAATCTTTAAAGTAGAATGCGCTGCCACAAGGTGATGCAGAAAACTTTTACTTGAGTCATATGTGGAAGCTGTATGTTGTCACAACATTTTCTTTGAAGGATTAATGCATTTCTACAAGTATGTTCAAGTTTAGTACTCACTACACTACACACTCTTTGTTGAACATGATCATAAGAGAACAACAAAAGACCAATTCACAAGGTCAGTCAGCCTCCTGAAAAGACAAAAGAACAGGGTTGTTACAGGAATTATACAATTAACAGTACATGATTCATAGTTTAAGTGCCACCACACCTGTCTTCATCATGTGCCAATACTACTGACCCAAACAAGCAACAAAATATCAATAATTACTTCAGACTAGATTTCAGGATGCAAATTATCTTATTAGCTCTTATTTCCTGTCTGACCTGTTTCCTTTCACTGATTATGTGATTTCCTTGTTGTTCAGTTAACCAACCAGTTAAATTCAATTATTTTATTAATCAATTTCAATTTAAAACAGTCATTATTATTAAATGTCAAGACATTCTCCACATCTAGCTTGTTAAATTTGATCATTTATTACTTGTCTCTGATTTATATCATTGTAAATTACAGTGTTTAATTCAGTAACTGGACAAAAAAACATTTGAATTTAGCAGCTTGAATTTAGCCCCATTTTGTGACTTTTTATAGGCCAAAAATCAATTGTTTGGGTAATCTACAGGTCAAACTAAAGGGATGCTCACAGAGTTCGACATCTGTGCTTTATGTCTCACACAGATTCATGCAAATTAATTATTTGTGATTCAGTGATAACCTAACAAATGGCTCTATGTTGTCCATTTGATCAATTATGTTGAAAATGGTACCACTATATCTTTGCTTAACAGACACTTTTCCACCATGTTTAGTCTATATTGGCTGCAAGTTTTTTGAGTTAAACAGTTACAGCATGTCCTTGAGTTTTGCATATTCAAGGTCACCAAAGGCCATGTGACGACTGAAAAGGTTTCATAATTTCCATCTGTGTACCCATCTTTAACCAAATCATCACAATAGCCATTCTCATTATCCCAAAATTTTGATCTTGACTTTTAACAGATTTTTCACAATGTCAAGTCACTGGCCCTGAAACATTCCATCAACTTTGGTCAAAATGTGATTAATGTTTTCATAATTATTTTAATTTCACATGTGGGGACACAGAGGACTGGGAACATGACTGCTACACGAGTCTACCTCTAAAGGTCCTTATCATTTGCATGAAATGTTATTCATACACACGACAACTAAAAATGCTGCAAGAGGGTGATTGGAAATCAGCCCGTTGGTCAGCAAAGAATGCAACTGCCCCTGGCTATATTAAAAATACTGTATACTAATACTATATACATACCAGGTGGCTCTGCGGGATGAGTTGGATTGCCAATATGTAGACCAAGGTACAATTCCAGGTGTGGGTTTTAGGCTGCCTGTCTTATCCTTGGACAAGAAACATCATCAGCGTTGTCTCAGTCCATCTAGGTGTAACTGGGTTACCACCCTTGGATGGGAAGATAACCTGCATCCAGGGGGAGTTCTATACGCTCATCTACTTCATGCTCCAGAATCCTGAAATAAGCATTGGCTTGACTATCCTCAGGGCCTGGACAGACCTTATTTCTACTTCATTCTAATACTGTATGATATATAGCGTGAGTTTCTCACAGTGGTCATTGTAAATGAAAATGAGTGCTGGATAGGTGTAGTTGGTTATTGTGACCCAAACCAACTCTGCTGGTCAGACCTGTTTCAGATGTTTTACCTGCACTTTCAAGTGACTATGTCTGTTAACCTTTGAAAAAAAGGTGTGACCAGTATGTCACCAGTTCGACAGCATTTTGATTGCTTTTTTCCTGTGACTATTGGGGATTTTGTAGCACTGTCACTGAGTATCAAGAAGATCCAAGCTACTTCTTGTCCAATCATGGCATGAAATGTTCCACAAGTAAGCAGTCTCTGTTTATCACATGAGCAGACATCAGGGACTTACCGAGCCACTGCTGGAATCTGAACCTTTTCGCTCTTTCTTCTTCTTCTTGTCCTTCTTCTTCTTGTCCTTCTTTTTGTGCTCACAGTCAGAGTCTCCATCTTTGTGCCCCTTGTGCTTACCATGATGATCTTTATGCTTTTCCTTATGCTCATGTTTCTTATCCTTGTGCTGGTGTTTATGCTCCCTGTGGCCATCATCACAATCCTTGTGCTTTCCCTCATCCTTCTGGTCTTTATGCTTATCCTCACAATCCTTGTCCTTGTCCTTCTTGTCACCACCCTAAAAACAAATACACGTTCATTCATTTTCTATACCTGCTTACTCCAATCAAGGATCATGAGAGTGGCTTGAGCCTATCCCAGCAGTCATAGGGCATGAGGTGGGGTACATTCAATGAGGAATTCATTCCACTGAATTACTCTGCTAACAAAGTTGGGAAGAGGCTATGGTTTTGCCGTTTGTTTGTTTGTCTGTTTGTGAACAGCCTGTAACCCACAATTTTTCATATATTGTTAAGAATTTTTACTGACAAACTTATACAATTCAAGGTCATAGGTCAAAATGTTTATCTTTAACATTGAACAAATTTTCAAAAATTCATAAAGATGAAATTTCTTTCATATTTCAAAGCATTATGTAGGATGGTATCCTTTATCAACAGCCAAAGTTTGATCTGAATCTCATTACAGATTTTGTGGCCATTTAAAATTAACATTGAAAACCCCATTTAATATATATTTTACATTATATCTTAATCAAAAAGTGTCCCAGTCACTCTCATATTTGAAAGTTAAGTGCAGACTGGCACTCACTATCACCTGACAAAGTTTGATCTGGATCTGATCCAGATTGTAGATTTTGTGGACATTTGACTTTAATACTGAAATGTGAAACTGTGTATATTTTGCATTATATCGCAAAAGTGTCTCAATCACTCTCACTTTCTGTTATGGATTTACCTACACCACCAAAATTGGATGGAGGCTCCAATTTTATACCTGTTTGTGTATCTTCCTGTTACCAGTCAGAAACCAAGTGCCAAAAAGCAATGAAAAATTGTACATAGCAGAGATAACCAGTGTTCTGTGAAAATTATCTGAAAAAGAATTCAGAAACAGAAAAAGCTGGGTAAAAAAAATCCTGATGACACCACAAAAAACTTCAACTGCATGAACTAAATGCATACTCCTAACATTTCATCAAATCTATTTAGGACTTTGGCCTTGAAATTGTTTTCCAAGGTAAAAACTTGTGGAATTGGAAATTAGTGTTGGTGGAGCTTTGTGTTCTACGGTGGTGCTCTAGTTTTAAAAAATGGTTTTGTTAGAGAAGCAGACTGACTAAAAGACTATATTGTCAAAAAAGCTGGAAACATGATATTGTCACATTTAATGCACAGACTTGTGAGGTCTGACTTCTCAGTAAGCAGAAGATAAAAATGTATGTGACTAACGTACAGAGACAAAACACCGACCTTCTTGAAACCATCCAAAATCCCCTCATCCTTGGCAGCTTGCCCCATCTTCACCTGATCATCTCCTCCTTCTATAGCTGCATGTAGTAGCCCAAGCAGATTGCACAGTTCAGCGTTAGGTTGAGGGAAAAGGAAACAAAGGTCAGAGCTGTTTTATGAGGCCACGCTCATTGCACCACAAATGCAAGTCGCTCAAAGTCTGTACTACATAAATAACTGTGCACATTTTGTGTACTTTACAGCTTAAGTGACTGTTTGCTTCAACTGCAGATATGACTTGGAATAAATTGTATGCTGCCGACTCTAAAAGTCCACAAAGCACTAAAACAGATGAATGAAATCAAAACAGATTGAAGCCTGCCTGCCTACCTGACGACAGATCGAAATCCATGCTGTCACTCACGTTTCCCCAAACAACAAAGCTTCAGCACACAGAGCGATGTTTTGATGGCTGCGTTTCCTTTTAGCATGTAGTAAACTGGTCTCGATCATCCAGCCCCTCCATTCTAACTCCACCCTCTGTACAAAGCCTCAGGAGCAAAACATGTTTTCATCTAGTTGACATACTTAATTTCTTCTGCACAGCACCACCTGCTGGCCTCATTACACTTTTTTTTCAAAACTTTATTTCAACAAATAAATGAACAAACAATGGCCTCCATTACACTTTTTTTTTCAAAACTTTATTTCAACAAATAAATTAACAAACAATGGCCTCCATTACACTTTTGCAACAACCAGGTTACAGTGGCCACTGATCTGTATATAACACTGGATAGCTCATCAGCCAATATTTTTGAAGCAAATCAGCCGCCATATAACCAGTCGCATGTACTGCTCCTTAACGGTCTTTTCTACCTATTTTTAACCAGGCGCACGCAATTTTATTCTTTGTGATTTTGCAAAAAAAAAAAAAAATGCCTTCATGTGCAGCTATAAACTCTATAATTTTCCAGTTCAAAGGCTGTGGACGAACATTTCACCTGTAATTATGATTGATGAAATGGAAAGTAATAGGTACGATCAGAAATCCGGGTCTCTGATGTGTGCACACATAGCAAGGAAAAAAAAAATCTAATAGCTAATCATGGTGGACATAGATTAGGAGGGATGAAGGTTACATTAACTGGAGAACAAAAAGAAGGAAATGAGAGAATCAGTTTACGAGGGTAGGCTGAAAAGTGGGGAGCCTTAGAACTTTTCAGCCTACCCTCGTAGTTATTACTCCAAATTGTTAACATTCTAATCAACTGTCTGTGTGCGGTCCGCATAACTTACAAGTGGTAAGATGGCCGCCAATTTGCTTCAGCGGTTTGCACAGCGTGTGTGGGCCATTGAGCTATCCAGTGTTTTATACCTCAGCCGGATGTGGATCCATGGGTTTAGAAGTGGATCCAGACCCCGGATCCGTTGGTAGCGGATCCACATTGTGCCGAACTACTTTCCTTCGGCCATCTTTGTTGGCAGAAAGACAATAGCTGTGCACAACATGGATCCCCAGTGTTGTTTAACATTTCATTTTTGAAAAAAATACAGTAACCAGTGGAGGTATAAAAATAAAGCACCCCTTTTCTGGGGAGCAATTTAAGCAGAGGATCCAGTTCATCCGCAATTCCCAACTCACTGGATCTGCTCACATTGCTCCCCAGACTCGGGGTGTTTTGTCATTATATACAGATCAGTGGCAGTGGCCATAGACATTATAAAGAGTAGATGCTGCATTGGTTGCTGAGGCTTTTTTATTTTTCTGTATTAAAGTTGTTTTGTTCTTACTTATGTCCTCTGTTCCGTAAAGTGTATTTTAGCACTGTGTAAAGCGCTATATAAATATAATGCATTATTATTAGTAGTAGTATTATAAGGTGCTGAGAGCTCTGTTGTAGCCTCTGCTCTCCTCTATGCTGTCATCTGTTGGGTCCCGGTTAGCACAGAGCGGAAGAGAAAGAGACTGAATAAGCTGGTCAGGAAGGCCAGCTCTGTCCTGGGCTCTCTGGAGGAGGTGGCTGAGGGGAGGGTGTTAGCCAATTTCAAATCCATCTTGGACAACTCTCACGCTCTGCATCGGACTGTAATGGAGCTGAGCAGCTCATTCAGTGACAGACTGAGGCACGCTCAGTGCAAGAAGGAACGATACCGCAGGTCGTTCCTTCCTGCTGCTGTGAGACTGTACAATAACACGTTGAAATAACCACATGCAATAATATGTCCACAAATCACATGCAATAACAACTCGTTTACAAATCCCAGCACTAATGTTTTATATTGTGCCTAAAACTCTCAGGAATATATTCTCTGGGTTTATAGACATTGTTATTGCGTTTGTTTTATGTAAACATGCGAGAATCACAGGCTGTCTCTCCGTTAGTTTCAATGGGAGCTGCTGTGAGCTACACTCGCTTCCTGATCATGTCGTTCTGGGGGAAAGTGAAGTTTGCTCTTTAACTTCTTGATTATTGTTCTTTACAACACTGTTTGTCCTCTTTGTTCCAGACTAATATATATAATATGTCTGAAATTCGGTTTCCGTTTATTAAGTTCCATGCAGATTAAACGTAGCAGACATGGATTATTCGTTATAATTGTTTTAGCAAGTTTTCAGGGTATCATGCATGCAGTTTCTTATTAACGTGATGAAAAGCATATGGGGCGAATGTATATGGGATAAGATTATGGGATACATGAAAACCCTGGAGATATATATATATATAATATATATATATATATATATATATATATATATATATATATATATATATATATGAGGTCTGTTAGAAAAGTATCGGACCTTTTTATTTTTTTCAAAAACTATATGGATTTGAATCACGTGTGATTACATCAGACAAGGTTGAACCCTCGTGGGCATGCAAGAGTTTTTTCACGCCTGTCGGTTACGTCATTCGCCTGTGGGCTGGCTTTGAGTGAGGAGTGGTCCACCCCTCCCGTCAGTATCTCTTTGTCTGAGAACTTCCTGAGAGACTGGCGCTTTGCTTGATCAAAATTTTTTCAAAGACTGAGGCACATCGAAGTGGACACCATTCGAGAAATTCAGCTGGTTTTCTATGAAAATTTGAACGGCTGATGAGAGATTATGGACTGTTGCTGTCGCTTTAAGGACTGCCCACGGAGCCGGATGTCACAACACGCCCTGAGCCGCTGCTGTCTGTCTGTTTCGAGCTGAAAGCTTCCAAATTTAAGCCTCTGTTGACCCAGGACGTCGTGACAGAACAGAGAACTTTCAGAAGAGGTTGGGATCAGCAGTTTATCCGGACATTCCACTGTTAAAGGAGATTTTGTAATGAAAGAAAGTGCGGACGGGTCTGCGCGTCGGGACGCAGCCGGCGCCGCGCGCCACCACAGTAAGAACACCTCCGTTGGAAACCTTAAGGACAAGTTGGAACATGTCCAGCTGTTAAACAATTTCTCAGATACTCACTCAACTGAAAGCCATCAAAAGTCGCCTGGTTTTTACAAATGGTTATCAACACAGAGGTGTTTTTCCTGTGCTGCCGCACCGCGCTGGCTGCGTCCCAACGCGCGGACCCGTCTGCACGTCTTTCATTAATAAAATCTCCTTTAACAGTGGAATGTCTGGATAAACTGCTGATCCCAACCTCTTCTGAAAGTTCTCTGTTCTGTCACGACATCCTGGGTTAACAGAGGCTTAAATTTGGAAGCTTTCAGCTCGAAACAGGCAGACAGCGGCTGTGAGCAGGCTTTGTGTGAGTACTGGTCCACCCCCCTCGTCGTTTTTTTTTATTGCGAATAAATGTCTGAACGATTTGGAGCTTTGCTGCATCAATTTTTTTCCAGAAACTGTGAGAGACCTCCAGGTGGACACCGTTCGGAAAATTAATATGGCTTTCAGGGATGATTTTATGGGGATTATACAGATTAAGGAGTGTTACTGCCGCTTTAAGGATGGCCCACAGCGTCTGAGAGCACGGCGCACTCCCAATGCCGATCGACATGCTCATTCCCCGCTGAAACAACCAGATCATTTCCAACGTGAAGGCTTTGTTGATCCGGGACCTCGTCTGACTTTCACAAAAAGGCAGAAGTTGTGGACATCAGCACTTTTTCAGCGCATTTCACTGTTACAGGAGTTTTTTTCATGGAAAGAAAAGCAGAGGGACGCGCCACGGAGCCGTTCTTTACGCGGGACAAAACCACCTCGGTGTTGGTCTCACAGGATGGCTTTCAGGTGGATTTCAGACGGCTGTCGGTTGCTTTTCAGTCATGTGATTATCCGATTGTGATTGTGCATGAGCTGGACATGCCCCAACATGTCCTGGAAGGCTTCATCACGGTGTTGCTTTGCGCCATGCGGCTCCACCACAACGCGCGGTGGAGCCGCTCCGCTTTTCTTTCCATGAAAAAAACTCCTGTAACAGTGGAATGCACCGAAAAAGTGCTGATGTCCACGACTTGGAGGTCAAGAGAGTGTCTGACAGGGTGATGAGTGTGAAGTTGGAAATTGAAGGGGTGATGATGAATATCATCAGTGTATATGCCCCACAGGTAGGTTGTGAGATGAAGGAGTGTGTTACATGAGGTGGTGGAGAGTGTGCCCAAGCATTAAAGAGTGGTGATAGGAGCAGACTTAAATGGGCATGTTGGTGAAGGGAACAGAGGTGATGAGGAAGTAATGGGTAGATATGGTATCAAGGATAGGAATGGGGAAGGACAGATGGTAGTTGATTTTGCAAAACCAGGACCTTGAAATGCTTCTTACGGAGCCCCTCCTTAGTTGCCCTGGCTGTGTGTTTGGGGTCATTGTCATGCTGGAAGACCCAGCCATGACCCATCTTCAATGCTCTTACTAAGGGAAGGAGGTTGTTTGTCAAAATCTCGCAATACATGACCCCATCCATCCTCCCTTCAATACGGTGCAGTCGTCCTGTCCTCTTTGCAGAAGAGCACCCCCAGAGTATGATGTTTCCACCCCATGCTTCACAGTTGGGATGGTTTTCTTAGGGTTGTTCTCATTCTCTAAACATGGTAAGTGGAGTTGATTCCAAAAAGCTCTGTTCTGGTCTCATCTGACCACATGACCTTCTCCCATGCCTCCTCTGGATCATCCAGATGGTCACTGGTGAACTTCAAATGGGCCTGGACATGTGCTGGCTTGAGCAGGGGGACCTTGCTGCCCTGCAGGATATTAAACCATGATAGCATCATGTGTTACTTATGTAATCTTTGTGGCATTTTTTGCAGCAGTAACATACAAATAAATTATTTAAAAAATCATACATTGTGATTTCCGGATTTTTTTTTTTTTTTTTTAAGATTACAAACCCTGGCAAAAATTATGGAATCACCGGCCTCGGAGGATGTTCATTCAGTTGTTTAATTTTGTAGAAAAAAAGCAGATCACAGACATGACACAAAACTAAAAAGTCATTTCAAATGGCAACTTTCTGGCTTTAAGAAACACTATAAGAAATCAGGAAAAAAAAGTTGTGGCAGTCAGTAACACAGTTTTCACAGTTTTTGCTCTATGGCAAGATGCATTATCATCTTGAAAAATGATTTCATCATCCCCAAACATCCTTTCAATTGATGGGATAAAAGTGTCCAGTGGTTGGTAGGTGTTCAAATACTTATTTGCAGCAGTAACATACAAATACATTTAAAAAAATCATACATTGTGATTTCCGGATGTTTTTTTTTTTGTTTAGATTATGTCTCTCACAGTGGACATGCACCTAAGATGAAAATTTCAGACCCCTCCATAATTTCTAAGTGGGAGAACTTGCAAAACCGCAGTGTGTTCAAATACTTATTTTCCTTACTGTATGTATCATACCTGCAGCAACAACATAAGCTTAGAATGAATATATCTGCAAGGGAGATTATCATCATCATCATTACAGTGTTTTTTCAGATGATCGTAATTTGTTACACAGTGGGCGCAGTTTGGATGGAAAGCTTTTTGAAGCAATACTTCATAGTCTGAGACCTGCTTATTTTTCTCATAAGGTTGGGACCTTTGCTTCCCACAAATCTTGTCAAGAATTTGATGCAGTGGTGGCTGGCCATAAAAAAGTATTAGCAATGTCAGTTAGTTTTACTAAGTAGTATGTGCCTACATGTAATCTGAATTATTAAAACAACATTTCCACCGATTCTCATTCAACAGTGCATTTCCACTGACAGAACATATAATTTCTCTTCTTGGGCGATCACTCAGAGCCCCTTGAAGTACAGTGACATGACCAATTGTGTATGGTTGCTAAGGAAAAATACTAAATATTTGGCCAATCAGCATCTGCAAATTTAATGGCTTGTGGTGGGGGCGATCAAATTTTCGCCCCGGGATTTATCAAAGTGCTGCTGTTTTTGGCGGAAACAAAAACCCCATTGTTTTTTTTTTGTTTGTTTTTTGTCTCCGTGGCTGCGCTCAAGTAGGCGACTCAGTTTGGTAGGTGGAAAAGAAGCAGCAGCACGATAAATAAAACAAGCTCCCAGCCTCACTTCTTACAAATGGAACCAAGTCCGTTTGAGTTTTGAGTTGTTTGTATGTTTTTTACGGAGGCGTGTGGTCGCGTATTGCACTCATGTCGACAAGAAAAAAAAAACTGCCTCGCTGAAGACTTCAGAACCGGACAAAAAAATTGGAGAAAAGTTTTCTGGATCCAGTCTCAGCTGTGGATTTCTGTTTGGCAGCTCTTCACCTCTTTGAGTCGTTCCTCTCAATTTTGGCCTCTCTTACACACACACATAAACACCACCTTTCTCTCTCCCTCTCTTTTTTGGAAGGTGGTGTGAACATTGGAGTGTGTACTTAATGTTATTTTGTCAATTGAGGAATTTTTTCCATACTTTGATGAGTCTAAATTTGGTGGCATTTTCTATTCCGTTAAGGTCGGTGTCATTGTGAATCCCATGATCTGTCTGGCTGAAGATAATGGCAGTGCAGTACAGTTTGGTGTACTATGTGTGTAATTGGTGTCAAATGGTGAAATGTTCCTTGCTCAAGAACTTGTGTTGTATTGTACTTGATACTGCTCCTTTCCAATGTATAAATGAGGCCTAACATAGCTGTAAATTGTTAACATTATCCATGAAACTGCTGGTTTTGAGAAGGACATTAAATGATTATTGTGGAATTGCAGTAATTTTCCGATTGTTCATTTGAAGGCCTGTATGGACTAGGCAGGGAAATCGATTAGCACACCAGCCCCACCAAGATTTTTTTTTTTTCGTCAGATGCCACTGATTTGATCTCTTTTAATAACCAAACTCGTGGGCAACAATCAGCCACTTTTTTTTTTTGGATCTCATGTGTCACTGAAGACTTCCCCTCATGCATTGGGTGAAGGCAGATTGCCAGTCTATCGTAGGACCACAGACAACATGTATTGGTTTTGTTCTCCTCATATGCTTGCACAGGTATTTTCTCGTTTATACAATCTATTCTTATTTCTCTTTGTAAAACAACCAATAATGACAAGCACAAATAAGTAAAATCACGTGATTTTATTCCCCACACCAACTACTTTTCCCCCACATCAGTGACACACATTTCCTCCAAAAAATTGCATTTTTGAAAACATGCAATTGTTTTAAAAAAGTCTGTTTCCTGATATGATTTTCTCCCTCACTGTTATGCTGTGCCGTCTTGACTGAGTATCAACTCTTCAAATTAATGCAGAACTTTAAAAACATTTGTCTCCCTTTGCATGAGATGTCACTGTTCAAACATAAAATCAGCATTTTTATAGGATATTAATTTAACTCGCTCTTATGTCAGCAACTGTTTAGATCTGTGACAGCTCAGGGCTGGTAAGACCTGGTGGTTCTCAGTAGATCATTCGAGGTGAGGTGGCTAGTGGGATGGGTTTCTCCACTTGTGGTCCTCCTGGGACTCCCCATCAAGGCCTCCAACGGGCTGAGAGGTCTGTGGATGGGCCCTTCTTTAGCCACACTCAGTGAAGAGCCAGATGCAGATGGAACTCTCACAGATTCCGAACCGGAGGGCTTGGAGTCACCAGAAGAATCCATCTTCACGACAGGTTTGACGGGAATTGACATGAAGGAGATGACTGGAGCACTTGGTTTCACAGTGCTGCCACTGCAAGTTGCAGATTCACTGCCGTCGCCTGAGAGTGAAGCCTCTGTTTTTGGTTCCTTGCTCTGCTGAACATCAGGGCTTTCCTGGAATAAAATGAATGCAATTCAGTTGTAATCCCTAAAGAAATGTGACAGTTGGAATAAAATTGTGGCCCTGCATGTGAGACATATGTCCACTTTTAATTTATCTATTTAAGAACAGAGCTAATGAATGATTGCCAAGCAGTAAGCTTCAATCGTCTCAGATGAAGCCCTCCTGGAAGAAGAAAAAGTTGTAGTTCTTTGACTGGCCAATTGAGGCTGGCTCCAAAAGCAAGCAGGTTCCCATTCAACTCCATGTTAAAATGTCCAACTTTACAGCAGAAATAAACATTTACAGCCTAGTAGAAAAAACATAGTTTTGGTATCTGTAGATAGTTTTCTCCTCCAGGACAACTGTACCTGGGTGATTTTTTTTTAACTTCCTAGTTTACGATGTTTTAAATCATAAACGTGTACAATTGGAGGCAGAGTCGCACTGAGTGACAGTTGCTGAGCTCACTGTCTCTGCCTCTCGTAATGTCCGTAACGCATTGTCCACTCGCTGTGGCTGTTTGCTGTTGTGGAGTGCTATATCTACATTTTTCTGCATTTTATTACAAACACCTGTAAGAATGTGGCTTGTTGTGTGGTGAAACATCCTAACTGGTCATCTAAGATGTCCCTGCGGCAATATGGCACTGGGTGAAGCTGTTGTCTTATTTAATGTTGTATGTTAACGGCGTAAGCACTTGTAGCACCTGTTGAGAGCTTCATCCCTTAGGTCCTGTTAATGCATGATTACTGAGAAAATAAGCGGCTCATAACCACAACAACCATGCAGTCCCAAAAATGTGATTTAACCCTCTGGGGCCGACGCCGTCGTATATGACAGCTAAGACCAAGCTTTACTAAATTATAAATAACTTTTTAGTGATATGAAATAGAAACGTACTTTTTTTTTTGCTGAAAAGTTACCTCCGCTGACTTTCGTGCCAGCCATCGGCCATCTTTGTGCTCCTCATAGAAGCTGTGTGATGACGTGCACAATGTCAGTGTCCAATCAGAATTGGTTCACTGTCACATGGTTTTCCAAAATCCAATCGTAGGGCAGATTTACCTCACGTGAAAAGCCAAAGATCGTTTTCAGGAGTGATGTGTTACTAGTTAGCCCGTTTGAATAGCCCCCTGGGTGCTCCAAGGAGTACATACAGTGCACCCTGCACCATTACGCACAGCAATCAGTGAAAGCAGGAGCAGACGGAGAGCCTCTAATGACAATCTCACGTGCTCAAACAAAGAGTGTGTAACTATCAGGATTGCTCCACTAGTTTGCATGTGAATGTTACTGGATAACTCTGTTGCTTTCTCTGTGATATCAATGGAGTGAGGGAGAGGGCCGCTCCACAGACTGTAAGGAGCCAAAATGGGCCAAAGTCTGATGAAAGCTGCTTTAGGAGCAGCACAAAACACTCCAAAACACAACAGAAGTAGAACTTTGTGTTGTAACCTTTGTGTAATTGCAGACAGAAATTGCTTTGAGATGAAGACAAAAAAACGCATAGACCATTTTGTATATATTGTTCAAAATGTGCATTTGTGTTTATTGTTTGAACCTTTTTGTTGTACAGTCTTTCACACAAGACCACAAATGACCTTTACAAAGTGTCAAAACAGTTGTTTATTATAGTTTGCTGTGTGTTTTGAATAAATGTCTGTGGAAAATTATTTTCCGCTTTACTTTTTTCGTTCTTATTTTTGATTGTAAACTATTATTATACTTATAAAACACAACAAAAGCATATATATTATGAAAGCACAGGTTGTCCTGAAAAAAGAGACATCAAACTTGATTGTGGGATGCAGGGAGAGCTGTTAACAGCAATAATAAAACATTTATGCCAGCCGAGTGAACTGTCCAAAAAATGAACGGAGGTTAGCCTGGTTTGTCGTGTTCAGGCTTCTTTCACACACAGAACCACTTACATTTCACCTTTTTATATATTAATGAGTTCATCGTGGCATATCCAGAATCAGCGTTGCCACCGTTGCCATCATGGTGACACCTACAGTATATATGGGCTTCATATTGGCTGTTCCGGGTCTCTATAGAAAACCTATGGCTGATGTCATGCAGGCTTTGTTGAGTATAAATATAAATTTTATTTATATATATATATATATATATATATATATATATATATATATAGTTTATGATGTTTGCTGAGTCTAACAAAAACTTTTTGGTTTCACCAAAAAAATTAGTGAAAGCCTATAATCACACAGAGGAATCTATCTTCATGGTGGACACACACACACACACACAAAAAAAAACAGTACTGCAGGTGGCACAGATTCATTTAAGACATGTCTAAGAGCAGACTGATATTTAAGCAGCTGGAAATATAATATATATATATATATATATATATATATATATATATATATATATATATATATATATATATATAAAATATGGATATATAAATATGGATTTACCATGTTCAGTAAGCATGTGTTGTAGTCCAAATATAATATCAACCAGTCAGAGTGACACTTGTCACTCCCTGTGGAAGCAAGTAAAAGAATTTCTGGCAAATTAATGGACCAACGTTAAGTGGACAGAGTGTACATACGGACGGGCTGAAAAGTTCTAAGGCTGACTATGATTCTGTGTAGGCTCTCAGTTGTCCAGGTGGTTTCCATAGTAGAGAAGCTTGAATCTTCGACTGGACTGGGTTGCTTGACGTGAGGACGTTTCGCTTCAAATCACAGAAGCTTCCTCATCTAAAATTCTTGCTCTGGTAGTCTGACTTCTATCTTGACTCTTGTAGAGAAGAATAAACCAGAAGCCAACAAAAGCTGGAGTTTTTTAACCTAACCAAACCGCGGAGCGGGTCTCAGACACGCTTTGTCCCCTGTTTACAATGTGGTACTCAGGTCAAAGCAGTTTCAGTCTTTTGTTCATGGTAATGAGTCATTCACGTCATCAGGAGAGAGTCGTCAAGGGAGCCATCAGGGGAGGCTTCCGTCCTGTCATTAAGAGAGTGCTAACTAGAGCACAATAGGTGCTAATTAGAGCTATTGTTTAGTCACTAGCCTATAGCAGTCAGCCTCTCGGTAGGTGGGGTCTGGTTAGGTTAAAAAACTCCAGCTTTTGTTGGCTTCTGGTTTATTCTTCTCTACAAGAGTCAAGACAGAAGTCAGACTACCAGAGCAAGAATTTTAGCTGAGGAAGCTTCTGTGATTTGAAGCGAAACGTCCTCACGTCAAGCAACCCAGTCCAGTCGAAGATTCAAGCTGACTATGATGCAGTTGTCGAATTGAACAAATTCAGGGTTATTTTTCTACATAGTCTCCCTGTAACTCCACACACTTCTTCCAGCGGTGCTTGAGTGCTTCGATTCCCTTCGCATAGAAGCTTTCATCTTGAGAGTCAAAATAGTCCTCAATGGCAGCCATCACCTCATCATTGCTCCGATAGTGCTTCCCAGCCAAGTTTTTTTTCAGGTTTGGGAACAGATGAAAGTCCAAGGGTGCCAAGTCAGGGGAGTATGGTGGGTGATCTACCAGTTCGAATCCACACTCGTGGATAGTGGCCATGGCCACTGTTGACTTGTGAGCTGGGGCATTGTCTTGATGGAACAGCAGCTTTCCTGGTCGCATCTTTTTGACAGCCTCGCGTAACTGTCTCAGTAGGTTAGAATAGTACTGTCCATTTATGGTTTGTCCCTTTTCAAGATAGTCCACGAACACAATGCCCTTGGCATCCCAGAAAACTGAAACCATGACTTTCCTCCCAGATGAAACGACCTTGGCCTTCTTTGGAGGTGGTGACCTTGGGTGTTTCCACTGCATTGATTGTTTTTTGTCTCTGGTTCAAAGTGGTGAACCCAACACTCATCCTGGGTAAGAAAACGTTACATGTAATTGGCTGGATCCTCTTCAAATTACGCCAAGTTTGCCTTCGACATGACTAGTCTGGTGCGTTTCTGATCAGGCGTCAGAAGACGTGGCACCCACCGAGCTGACACCTTTGACATTCCAAGTTCTTCATGCAGAATGTGTTCAATTCTCTCATGGGATATTCCCACAGCATCTGCTAGCTGATTAATCGTCAATCGTCTGTCGTCCATCACTTTCATGAACAAGGTCAATGTTTTTCTGGGTTGTGGCTGTTGCAGGCCGCCCAGACCTTGGGTCGTCTTCAAGGCTCTCTCTGCCCCTCTTAAATTCAGCTGCCCACTTCTGCACTGTAGATATGGAGGGAGCTTCATCCCTTAATGTAGCAACCATATCCGCATGAATGTCCTTGGGCTTTAACCCCTTCTCATGCAGGTACTTAATCACACCGCAATGCCAGATTTTGTCCATTTTTGCCGTTTCCCTCTACCACGAACTTTCAAACTTGGCTGTGAACCACAAACTACCTTACAACCTGGAAGAAAATAACACAGTTAGTCATCAGAAGAGTTGAACTTAATGCATGCCAAGTTTTACTGAAATGGCATTTCTCCTTCTTGGTGAGCCTTAGAACTTTTCAGCCTACCCTCGTAGAACAGTGGCCACCAAAACTCCCTGAAGTGAAGCAGTAATTTCAGGTTTTGTATTTTAAAGCAGTGTTTATTCATGTTTTGTTCAATAGTTGATTCTGATTCACTTTCATTGTGTATTTTAAGGCATGTAATGTCAGCTGGGGGTGGGATAGTGTGTGTGGGGATAGACAGCCTGTGTGACAGACTTTAAGCCAGATTTTTCAAGAGTGAAGGCACATACATTGCAGCAGATGAAATGAAATGTACACTTACAATAGTTTTCTCCCCAGTTTGATCATCTGATGACTTTGGAGTCTGAGGGAAGAAGGCAACCAGTCAGATTCTGTCATTTAAGATTCACACTGATCTTAATGTATTGGCAATTCCATGTATTTCACCTTTTCCTCTTGCTGCTGCTGCTTCTTCTTCTCTTTCTTCTCATCTATGTTTTCCTTGTTGCTGTCACAGGACCCATCAGAGAAACTGGAGTCCTGCTCAGATTTATGCAACAGTCTTTCATCTGTCAATCATACGGGAAATGTGTATAAAACATATTTCTGGATGAGGCAACTACCTTTTTCTTGTCCTTGTCCTTCTTTTTCTTCTCTTTCTTCTTCTTTTTCTTCTTCTTATCATCACTACCAGAAGAATCTGAATCCTGGGTGGATGTAAAAGTGATCATTTTTGAGATAAAGGTCATTTTTGCACTGCACATTTATATATTTTTGTGCTTTAAAAATTCTCAGAAGTTTGGAATTCCTTAATGTTAAGGTCATCCATGAACCAAGGACATGTAATGAATAGAAAAGTGATATATTTCATGTTTCATAGATGTACCTTGAAACAATTTCTCTGCATAGTCATACAGTAGTGTTCAGAATAATAATAGTGCTATGTGACTAAAAAGATTAATCCAGGTTTTGAGTATATTTCTTATTGTTACATGGGAAACGAGGTACCAGTAGATTCAGTAGATTCTCACAAATCCAACAAGACCAAGCATTCATGATATGCACACTCTTAAGGCTATGAAATTGGGCTTAGTAAAAAAAAAAAAAGTAGAAAAGGGGGTGTTCACAATAATAGTGAACATCAACAGCAGTAAAAAAGCACATCAAACCCAGGATTGTTTTCCACCGGCGCGGCTTTACCGAGGCCCGAGGCGTCAGCGCACATCCACCGGCGCGGCTTTACCGAGGCCCGAGGCGCCAGCGCGGAGTTATCTGACCATGGGTCCGAAGAAGGCACTGACGGCGGAGGAGGGAGACGATATCAAGAAGTCCCTGGACTTTTTGTCTGAGGAAATCTCTGTTGTTAAAATGCAGCAGAAATCCATGGAGCTGGTGGAAGAAGTGAAGGTTCTCTGGATCCAGAATGCCAAGAAAGACCGGCGTCTGGTGCACCTGGAGAACCGTGTTGCGTACACAAGGATGAACGACGTTATTATTACAGGAATTCATATTAAACCTCGATCCTACGCACGGGCGGTGTCAGAAGACAGCGGAGGGGAGGCCAGTGAGCAGGAGGCCAGCTCAGTGGAACAACAGGTGGCTGACTTCCTGCAATCTAAAGGTATTCAAATGGACTGTAATAACATTGAAGCGTGCCACCCCCTGCCCAGGAGAGAGGATGGAGACAAGCGAGCAGTTATAATGAGGTTTGTCAACAGAAAACATAAAATAGCATTGTTAAAACAGGGACGGAAACTTAAAGGAAGAAACGTATTCATCAATGAACATCTGACCAAAAGAAACGCAGACATCGCCAGGAAAGCTCGTTTCTTAAAAAAGCAGGGAAAAATTCAACAGACATGGACATCCAACTGCAAAACATTTATCAAATTGAATGGAACACCAGAACAAGCGAAGGTTATGGTAATCAGGAACATCGAGGAACTGGACAAATACGACCAATAAGGTATGAGGACACAAACACAACACAACACCATGACACAGACCAGAGGAACCTATTCATCTACTACATCATCTACATCTGGAGACAAGAAGGATATAACTCAAAGGATTGCTGATCATGGAGAAGTAGAACTGAGAACATTTAAATACACAGACCACAATGTACTGGACTTGGAGCACGATATAGACCCGGACAATAATTTCTTCTCAAATATCAATGACAGTTGTTGCTATTATACAGATGAACAGTTTAATCGGATCATTAAAACGGATAACAAATTATCAATAATCCATTTCAACAGCAGAAGTCTATATGCAAACTTTAACAACATTAAAGAATATTTAAGTCAATTTAAAAAATATTTAACATAATTGCTATATCAGAAACATGGATCAATGAAGATAAAGGAATGGATTTTGAACTGGATGGATATGAATTTAATTGTGTAAACAGAAAGAATAAGAGTGGAGGAGGACTGGCTGTGTATGTGGATAAGAACATGGATTATAAATAGTAGACAATATGACAACTGTGATTGATAACTTATTAGAATGTATAACTATTGAAATATGTGAAGAAAAAAGCAAAAATGTATTAGTCAGCTGTATATATAGAGCACCAGGATCTAGTATAAGACTGGGGATAGACACCACTTCACAAATTATAGACCTGTTTCTTTGCTTCCACAATTTTCCAAATTATTAGAAAAGTTATTCAATAATAGATTAGACAAATTCATAAATAAACATAAATTACTTACTGATAGTAAATATGGATTCAGAGCACATAGTTCAACATCACTTGCATTAATAGAATCAGTTGAGGAGATTACAAACGCCATAGACCACAAATTACATTCAGTTGGAATATTTATAGACCTTAAAAAGGCTTTTGATACAATCAATCATGACATATTAATCAATAAACTTGAACAGTATGGGATTAGGGGGTTGGTGTTGCACTGGGTGAGAAGCTACGTAACAGAAAACAGTTTGTGAAGTTGGGGGAATATACATCATCATGCTTGGACAATGCTTGTGGCGTCCCACAGGGGTCAGTATTGGATCCAAAACTGTTTCTAATTTATATAAATGTTATTGTCAATGTTTCCAAAATATTAAAATTAGTATTATTTGCAGATGACACAAGCATTTTTTGTTCAGGGGGGGATTTGCAGGAGTTACTGAGGAGGATCAGTATAGAAATGGGAAAATTGAAAATATGGTTTGACAGAAACAAATTATCATTAAACTTAAGTAAAACAAAATACATGTTATTTGGCTATTGTAATACAGACATACAGGTTCAGTTACAAGTCGAGGGGGGTAGATATTGAAAGGGTACATGAAATAAGTTTCTGGGGGTGATAATAGATGATAAGATAAACTGGAAGACTCATATAAAACATATACAAAGTAAACTGTCAAGAAGCATTTCAGTTCTAAACAAAGAGAAACATATTCTGGACCACAACTCACTCCGCATTCTTTACTGCTCACTGGTTTTACCATATTTACAGTACTGCGCAGAGGTATGGGGTAATACTTATAAAGGTACAACACAATCACTATCAGTAATGCAGAAAAGAGCTATAAGAATTATTCATAATACTGGCTATAGAGATCATACAAATCCACTATTTTTACAATCCAAATTCTTAAAATTCACAGACTTGGTTCATTTTCAAACAGTACAAATTGTGTATAAAGCAATAAACAATTTACTTCCAGCAAATATTAAAAATATGTTTTTTAACAGATCAGGGGATTGCAGTCTGAGGGGGAAATTTAATTTAAAGCATCAGTGGGCACGAACAACATTAAAAGGTTTCTGTATTTCTGTCTGTGGGGTGAGCATGTGGAACAGATTGGGAGTGGGGCTCAAGCAATGTCCAAGCATGAACCAGTTCAAACAGCGGTACAAAAATATGTTTTTTTCTAGGTATAGGGAGGAGGAAGGGTAATGAGGGTTAGGGTGTTTTTGTTTTTTGCTTCGGCTTGTAAATATATAGTATTTTGTATGTAAGTAGGTATGTGTAGGTGTATATTTATGTTTGTGTATATATGTGTGTATGTGTATGTATGTACGAGGTCTCTTAGATAATAAACCGACCCTTTTATTTATTTTTTTTAACTATATGGATTTGAATGACATGCGATTACACCAATCATGCTTGAACCCTCGTGCGCATGCGTGAGTTTTTTCACGCGTGTCGGTGACGTCATTTCCCTGTGGGCAGGCCTTGAGTGAGATGTGGTCCCGCCCTGTCAGCTGAATTCCTTTGTTTCACACGCTGCTCGAGACGGCGCGCGTTGCTTTATCAAAATTTTTTCTGGACCTGTGAGGAATATCCGAGTGGACACTATTCGAGAAATTAAGATGGTTGTCTGTGAAAAGTTTAACGGCTGATGAGAGATTATGGGGTGTTTCTGTCGGTGTAAGGACTTCCCACGGAGCGGGACGTCCTGCAGCGCTTCCAGGCGCTGTCGTCGGCCTGTTTCGATCTTAAAACATCCTAATTTAAGGCTTAATTCACCCAGGACATCGTGAGAGAACAGAGAAGATTCAGAAGAGGCCGGCATGAGGAATTTATGCGGACATTCCACTGTTTAAGGACATTTTTTTAATGAAAGACGTACGCGCAAATTCGCCGAGTCGTTTCCGTGACGACTCGGCAAATGTGTGCGCCGCGACAGGAAAAACACCTCCGTGTTGAAAACCATTTGTAGAATTCAGGCGGCTTTTAATGGCTTTCAACAAGTGAGTAACTGAGAAATTGTTTAACAGCTTGGGCATGTTCCAACTTGCCCGTTAAGATTTCCAACGGAGGTGTTTTTCCTGCGGCGACCCCCCGCGGTCGGGTCCAGCCCGACATGCGACTCTGCCCGCACGTTCTTTCATTACAAAATGACCGTTAACAATGGAATGTCCGAATAAACTCCTCATGCCGACTTCTTCTGAAAGTTCTCTGTTCTCTGACGACTTACTGCGTCAACAGAGCCTGAAATGTGGAAGTTTTCAACTTGAAACGGCGAGACGCTGCCGCCTCGAAGCGCAGATCGCCGTCAGGCGCCGTGGACCGTCCTTAAAGCGACACTACCAGACCAAAATCTCTCATCAGCCGTTAAAATTTTTACCGAAAACCAGCTGAATTTATTGAATGGTGTCCACTCAGTTGTGCCTTACAGTTTTGAAAAAATTTTTATTAAACAAAGCAACAGTCTCTGAGCATTCCTAAACAATGAAAAAAATCGACGAGCGGGTGGACGACTCCTCACTCAAAGCCTGCCCACAGGCGAATGACGTAACCGACAGGCGTGAAAAAACTCTCGCATGCCCACGAGGGTTCAAGCATGTCTGATGTAATCACACGTGATTCAAATCCATATGGTTTTTGAAAAAATAATAAGGTCGGATACTTTTCTAATAGACCTCGTATATATATATATGTATATATGTGTGTATATATGTATATATATGTGTATGTATGTTGATATATACGTATATATATTGATATCGGTTTAGGTGTGTAGGAATCTATGTGTATATGTGGCAAAGGGTATTACTGGTTGTGGGAAGAAGGGGTAGGGATAAATAAGCTGATGCTTCACCCTACCCCTTTTCGGACATGTTGGGTACACAGTAGGAACTTTTTTGTTGTTGTCTTTACTGATCTATCTTGTAATTGTTGTTGTATCAAATGTTCGAAATAAACAGTTTTCATTCATTCATTCATTCATTTCATTCATAGTAGTGTGGTATTCAGTCAGTGAGTTCGTCAATTTGTGGAACAAACAGGTGTGAATCAGGTGTCCCCTATTTAAGGATGAAGCCTGCACCTGTTTGAACAGGCTTTTCTCTTTGAAAGCCTAGGAAAATGGGACGTTCAAGACATTGTTCAGAAGAACAGCGTAGTTGATTAAAAAGTTGACTGGAGAGGGGAAAACTTATATGCAGGTGCAAAAATTATAGGCTGTTAATCTACAATGATCTCCAATGCTTTAAAATGGACAAAAAAAAACCAGAGACGCGTGGAAGCAAATGGAAAACAACCATCAAAATGGATAGAAGAATAACCAGAATGGCAAAGGCTCACTCATTGATCAGCTGTTGTGAAAGTGTAGTGACACGTATTGCTGGCCCACACTGGTGGTGGGCCAGCAATACCTCCTCTTCTGGCGGCCCACACAACATCAGCTCCAGGATGATCAAAGAGATTCTGGAGTTACCTGTAAGTGCTGTGACAGTTAGAAGACGCCTGTGTGAACCTAATTTATTTGCAAGAATCCCCCGCAAAGTCCCTCAGTTAAATAAAAGACATGTGCAGAAGAGGTTACAATTTGCCAAAGAACACATCAACTGGCCTAAAGAGAAATGGAGGAATATTTTGTGGACTGATGAGAGTACAAGTGTTCTTTTTGGGTCCAAGGGCCGCAGACAGTTTGTGAGACGACCCCCAAACTCTGAATTCAAGCCACAGTTCACAGTGAAGACAGTGAAGCATGGTGGTGTAAGCAACATGATATGGGCATGTTTCTCCTACTATGGTGTTGGGCCTATATATCGCATACCAAGTATCATGGATCAGTTTGGATATGTCAAAATACTTGAAGAGGTCATGTTGCCTTATGCTGAAGAGGACATGCCCTTGAAATGGGTGTTTCAACAAGACAATGACCCCAAACACACTAGTAAATGAGCAAAATCTTGGTTTCAAACCAACAAAATTAATGCCTCGCAGATGTGAAGAAATCATGAAAAACTGTGGTTATACAACTAAATACTAGTTTAGCGATTCACAAGACTGCTAAAAAAGCAGTTTGAACATAATAGTTTTGAGTTTGTAGCGTCAACAGCAGATGCTACTATTATTGTGAACACCCCCTTTTCTACTTTTTTTTTACTAATAGCCCAATTTCATAGCCTTAAGAGTGTGCATATCATGAACGCTTGGTCTTGTTGGATTTGTGAGAATCTACTGAATCTACTGGTACCTTGTGTCCCATGTAACAATAAGAAATATACTCAAAACCTGGATTAATCTTTTTAGTCACATAGCACTACCATTATTCTGAACACTACTGTATATAGGCGTTGGGGTTGAAACTTCTCCTTGTCCTGTAACTTTGACGTTTAACCAGTTTTTCTCAGAATTAAATCTCCCTTGCTGCACCTTTGTTGGACTTCAAACTCTTTTTAATGACACCATGTACATTTGAAAGCTATCATTTCTTCGTGTTCGTGTTTAGTTTTTACTTTTTTTCTTTGATCTCATTCAAAAATGAAATTGTTGCTGCACAATTATAGAAATTCTAAGATGTATGTAAATAGCATTAGCCTGTCCTAATTTTGAGTACAGTCACCTCCCTACTCTGCACAATTCAGCTCCAAAGGTCTTGGCATTTCTACTGTTTAGCTGATGCTTTATAGAGGTGTGCTTAGCCATTTAATTTTATTCTCATGTGTTAATTGCTTCATTAACTTGCACTTCAATTCAATTTATTTATACAGTGTCAAATCACAACATACTGTAAGTCAATCCAAAGTGGTACACACAAGCAAAATTTAAACCTTACCCAGCCCATGAGCAAGAATATTTGTGACAGCAATAAGGGAAAAATCCCTAAAGGTTTGTTTGATTAAAGTAGGAAACCTCAAGCAGACCTGTCGGTGGGGTGACCATCTGCTTTTGCCATAGTAAAGCCCCTTTCATACCAGGCCTGCCTAGAGTTGCATTGTGCTGCGTATCTAGGTATCTAGTACGCAGGAATGGCTCCGTAAGTTGCGCGTAGAGAGAAGAAGCTTGGCTTCACGATGCTGTTTTTACAGACTGTCTGATTATGCAGATGGATTTGATACATTGGAAAAAGCCAAAATATGTTATTTCTGGGAATTAATGGACTTTATTTAACATGCAACAATCGTAAGAGAACTTAAGGAGGTGAAGGTGGAGCTGCAGCCAGCGATTGCACGTGCGATCCGTCGTGAGGAGTTATTTGGACGTGGACATGTTCTCTCGCTGACAATCTGTCTATGAGGAGTTATAGTGGATATGGAAGCTTGGCCCGCCTCTTCTTCTTCCATAGTTTTGAAGCTTCACTGCCAGCAACATTCAGTGAGATGAATAAAATCTAGCAATATAGGTATGTACTGATAAAACCTAAAACGATTTTTGCATGACTGGTGTAGGGTTGCGTACAATTGTAGAGGCATAGTGTACAGTAGCACAGTGTTGCATAGACTTAAACATTTCATTTTTGCACCCATTTTGCAGACCCCTTTGTGTCCCTCAGCGTATTGCCACGTAGGGCTGCATAAACTCGGCGCAGGGCTGCATAAGCTCAGCATAGTCGGTATGCCGCATTACGCAACTCTATGTTGGCCCAGTGTGAAAGGGGCTTAACAAATAAAACAAAAGCACATTGTCATCAAGTTCATGGTTATTTAATACATTTGGTCAATGCATTAGTGAGTTAGTTACTTTAATTATATTAATTAAATTATTCATGAAGTCTTCACATGCAGTTTAAAACGGTTGTGATTTTACATTTTCTAGGACAAGCGGATCTTTATCATTTGTGCATATTAATGGTTTGAGGAAGTTCTAAATTTGGTCACAGATTACAGACAAATTTAGGTACAAACAAATTGATGAACCCAGATTTGTGCGTCAAATGTTTATATGTATGGTTGAAGTACAGATTTATGCATATGCACTGTTTGTGCATTAGGCCCACTGATTTTTTTTTTCTTTTTGAATAACATTTTAAAGCTCAACAAAAGATTTGCTGGAAATTCCGTGCAAGAAGATGAGACTGTGACATTTTGTACTTTACATTATTGAAGAAGTTATTACATATGTTATACATTTCTGAAATTGTTCAAATGTAAAAAAAAAAATGCTAATTTGTATATTTATTACTTTTGAACTCACCTTCTTTTTATCCTTCTTCTTCTTCTTTTTCTTGTCCTTCTTTTTTTTGTCCTTTTTCTTCTTCTTCTTCTTCTAAATACAAAATCATGTTATGTTTCCAAAAACAGGTGCAGGTGGGGTTGGTTATGATAGGCATGTGTGGTCTTCTTACCTTGCCGTCATCACTGTCTGAAGAAGATGAGGAGGAAGAGGAGCTACTGTCAGAAGAACTGCATGTCTAGAAATAAAATCAAAGAGTCAGTAATCAGTCACAAAAAAAAGTTGAAAAACTGAACCAGAAGTCACCTTCTGTGTTAATTAAACCAAATTAATCACCTGTATTCTGACATAACAATATCAGTCTATGTGAGTGTGTGATGAAGGTCAGAAAATGATCCCACCCACTCTGCCATGATAGCTGCTTGTATGGCTAACATATCAATGGTTTTGGAGACGTTTACAGGCTACAATACTCATAGACAAGGTGATTCCTATAATCCCCCCACCCCAAATTTCTGTTGGTGGGACCTATAATAACCATGTATTAAACTACCATATTGGTTTGTGATATTGTCACAAAAAAATGCACAATTTTCATAACGGGAAAACAGATTTATTCTAATATATTGCCGTGACGGATGCACTAAATTAAAAGTGATGCAGGGGGTCTGGAGGGGTTATGATTAGGGTTAGAGGAAGGAGTAGGGTTAGAGGAAGGGGTAGGGTGAGTAATAATAAGATAACAAAAAAACCTGATCATGAAAATTTTACACATTTCGTGACTGGAGCCCGGAAAAAAACTCGTGAGACTGGGTTGATTGACTCGCTTGTTCATTAAAGCATTTAAACATTCTAACAGAAAAGAGCAGAGTAGGAAGCACTTTTCCATCGGAACGTCACTGTTTATACATTTATATCCACCTTCTTCTTTTTTTTCTTCTTTTTCTTCTTCTTCTTGTCATCATCACTATCACAGGAGGAAGAGCTGGAATCCTGTGGTGAAATAAAAGGAAAATGATTAAAAATATGCCACTCAAAGGTGCATAAGTCAGCCAAGACCAACCGTCCTGTTGATCTGTGGTTAATGAAGTTCAAAAGCAATTTCACCCGATCACTAAAAACACAATGAAAATGTTCACTTGAAAATAACCGACGTCTAACCCCAAGTGTAGTCGATTTTTCCTTGATGCACAAACAACCTCTCTGTCAAATTTTATTCAAGGGTTCATGCATTTTGGGGATATCCTGTCAACAAGCAAACAGGGATGAACACGTGAACACCCCCCCCCCCCACCATGTCAGAAGTCTATCAATAAAATAAATGGCAGAACTACTCAAAAAACTTCCCAAATTTAAAACTGGAATGTACAAATTTGTATTAAAAACACATACCTTATCCTTCTTCTTCATCTTCTTCTTTTTCTTCTTCTTCTTTTTGTCATCTTCACTGTCAGAAGATGAACAGCAAGAATCCTGACGAGAAAAAAAATAACAAAATGTCAATAAAAATGTCTAACTAAATCACTCTCCCCCATGTCATATTCAAATAAGTAGTTAAAATGCAAACCATGTCCTTTTTCTTCTTCTTCTTCTTCTTTTTCTTCTTCTTCTTCTTCTCATCTTCACTGTCAGAAAATGAACAGCTAGAATCCTGATGAGAAAAAAATAACAAAATGTCAATAAAAATGTCTAAATCACTCTCCCCCATGTCATATTCAAATAAGAATTTAAAATGCAAACCGTGTCCTTCTTCTTCTTCTTCTTTTTCGTCTTCTTTTTCTTCTTCTTCTCATCTTCGCTGTCAGAAGAGGAAGAAGAGCTTGAGTCCTGTAATTCAATTCTAATTTTAGTCAAATAGTCATGGATTTACTTTTTCTCCATGGATTTACTATGGATCTGTCTTAACAATACAAAACATACAGTTTTATATTGTTAAAGTATGAAATTGTACTTTATGAAACAACATTACCAAAGTGTAATTAAATTGTCCACATAGGTTGCTTTTGACCTCGTGGATAAAATTTGTGAATGACACGCGTTGCAGTGTTTAAACATCTATGGCATTACTTTTAAAAGTATAAAGTAGTTTCATACATTTCTTTGCAAGCTTACTATTGTTGTCTCGATTAACTCAAGCTGCCTTGCTGACACCCAGACAGATAATATGATCACACTGGCACAGCAGGCTGTTCCGTTTTAGGTCATATGATAAAATGGCCATCATGCAGAAAAATGGCAAATGTGTGGCACCGGTACCACTCAGGATGTGTGGTTACAGTTCTGGCTCTGTACACTGTAAACTTCTCCTACAGCTCCTCCACATGTCACGTGATGATAATGATGGGGAGTACAGAAATATATGGACTGCATTTATACAACACTTTTCCATCTGAATGAGAAGCTCAAAGCACATTACTGTGATGCCGTTCTTAACGCTATTGTTTCTGTATGACAACGTTGCTTTTTGTCCCAAACATGGACGAGTCATCAGCGATACAAGGATGTTACGTGCAGCTCATCGGAGCTTTTGTTATTGATCTGTTCAGATATCGCCAACGTTCGTGCAAGACGTCGGACTTCGGAAATGTTGGACCACAGATGAAACACTGACGTCATGAAAACTACGCAAACAATAAGGAACCATCAAGACAGAAAGCAAAATGAAATACTGTTGAATTGACGTTGTCTTCTGTATTTGTTGACATTTTTCAACAGTTTGAAAATTCTGATGAAGTGCCAGCTGCAGGAACGAAGCTGGACAACAGTTAAACGATGCCTGATTTGTTGTTTTGTTTGGGCTTCGTTGTCCTTCGTTAGTGCCGTGTGATCGAGGTTTAACCAACAGACCATCACATCCCCCTCCTTCACAAAGTCCTCTATTGGAGAACAGATACAGCCCTTCATGGACTGTTGCCAGCGGAACCACCTCCAGGTCAACACACCGAGGAATTGCTGGTGGATTTACACAGGCACAGACACGCCTCCCCAACATCCATCAAAATCCAAGGAGTGGACTTTGAGATGGCAACAGCCTATAAATATCTGAACAAGCATTTGTCTCTGGTCTTTAGAGGAGGTTGAGGAGCACAGTGGGTGGTCTGAAAGACCTTTGATGTCTCTGTGGTGGCATCAGCCATCTTCTGTGGAGTGGTCTGCAGCGGCAGTGGCATATCAACAGCAGACAGGAAGCAACTGGACAAACTGATCAGAAAATCCAGCTTGGTCCTGGCATGCCCCTTGACCCACTGCAGGTGGTGCACATAGTATTTCTGTATTTATAATTCTAGGCATTTGTGTTGGCCTTCTATGTGCAAATTTTACTCTGCCCAACTGTTGCACAATTATTCCTCTTACCACTGCTGCTTTGATATAGTAAATTTCCCCATGCAGGACTAATAAAGGCATATTTCATCTCATCTTAAATGTGCATAATGACTGCAGAGTTGGTAAATTTCAAATTGGCCATTAATTCTGCGTGACACCCCGGCATGGCCCCAAATCAAAGTTGGCTGATCAGCTTTTTCAATTAAAATAATTCATTTTTTGGTAATCACATAACTTGAAAACATGGAATTCTTTAAATGAAAATGTCTGTCAAAACCTTTGGTTTTTTGTAACAATTTATGGTGTTAATTTCTAAAATGTGTAGATAGTACATTCACAACAACGTCGATTTTGTAATCTTGACTCGCCGTAATGTTACTTGTTACTCACAGCTTCCACCATTTTCTTATACTTTGCTACTGAGTTTTTTTTTTTTTTTTGAAAACCATGACAGAGAAGGGTTTGCGCACACATACACACATACCAAATGGCATTGTTAATTGTGCAACGTAAGCTCATGGTCTAGCACCACCTGATGGTTGATACAATCAGGAGGTTTCAGATGTATAAAGGCCAGGCTTCTCATGGTAATAATACATATAAATAGGAGCAAACCGAGATTTCTGACGTTCGCCAATCCAGATCTGGATCACCTCCAAAATTCAGTGGAGTCTTCCATGTCTGAATATCTATCTGTGGTCCAAATATGGTGCGAATCTGTGTTTTTTTGTTTTGTTTTTTTTTTTTGGGGGGGGGGGGGGGGGGGGTGTTAACGTAATCCTTCAAAGCCTATATACAGTGAAATCAGTGATCCAGAATCCGGATCCAGATCACCTCCAAAATTCTTGGTCTTCCATGCCCTAATATCTATCTGTGGCACAAATTTGGTGAGAATCCGTGAGATAGTTTTAACATAGTCCTGCTAACAGACAGACAGACAGACAAATAAATAAATGCTGCTGATTTTATTATGTCCTTGGTGGATGTAAAAAAATAATAAAACATTTACAAAATGAGCATTTTAAATGAATAAATAAATAAATAACTGATTTGTAAACACAAACCTTATCTTCCTCCTCCTTCTTCTTCTTCTTCTTTTTCTTCTTCTTATCTTCGCTGTCAGAGGAGGATGAAGAACTGGAATCCTATCAAAGAAAATAATAATATATAACAAAATAATGATTAAAACTGCATTTTAAGTTAAAAAAAGAATAAAATGTTTTGAAAGAACAAACCTTAGCTTCTTTCTTCTTCTTCTTCTTCTTCTTCTTCTTTTTCTTCTTTTCATCTTCGCTATCAGAAGAGGATGAAGAGCTGGAATCCTATAAAAAGAAAAACCAACAATAATAAACAACATTTCTAAAATGTGTATTATAATAGCCAAGTGGCCTGTGTGTGTGTGTGTGTGTGTGTGTGGCTTCGATCAGAGAGAAACTGGAGAGAGCGGACATTTGCCGTTTGGTATGCTTATGTACGAGTATTTTGGGTCAAGGATGAGTGCTGCGAAAAGGGAAAGTTGATAGGACTAACATTTTTGGAGAAATAAAGCGATATTAGCTTACAACAGTGAACAATGGGCATTGTGCTGCAATGCACCATGGGAGTTTGGGGTTTTGGGATTTTAAATGTTATTGTGGTTCATGTTAGTTTAACAGTGTTGTTAGTGTTATTGATTTAATGTGTTTTTGTAGTTCAATTGGTTTAGTAAGTTTAGTTCAATTTCATGTTGCCGTTAACATGAGTGAGAAGGGTAGTGTGTCTGATGTCTTCCGCCACATCTCTGTTTGTGGGTGTGTAAGGCGTGTAAAATTAAAAGCACCTGCTTGCAGCAGAATGCAGAAAAGACAAAAAGCTGTGTGTGCGTATGTGCTTGCTTGCGTTTAACTTCAATCACAGACAAACTGGGGAGAGCTGACATTTGTCATTTGGTATGCTTATGTATTTTGGGTCAAGGATGAACGGCGCCAAAACGGAACATTGATAGGACCAATATTTTTGGAAAAACTACAGATATTAGCCGTAATGGATGTTGGTAATTACACTGTGGGCTCACACCCCAATCCATCAGGGGGCAGTAAATCATCTTTATATTGAAAGCGTGCATGCTTTTATTTATTAAGTTCAGTCCGCGGCTCGCCGAGGCCCAGCGGGACCGCGGCTCAAGGGAGGCCGCCATCAGCCCGCAGCTTGACGGAGGCCCAGCCGGTACCGCAGCTCGTCGGAGATTGTCACCAGCCATCCACCGCCGGAGACACCACCCGGGCCCGCGACTCATCGCGGCCGCAATTAACATCAGCAGTAGGCCTGTCGGGCACACAAAGAAGCCGGGACATTGCAGGCTAGGTTAAGCCAGCCTGGTTTCGGCTAACAGCTAAAAGCTAACAGCTGTTGCACAACAACCAGCTGTTAAATAAGACGGTGAGAATGGGGCCAAAGAAAGCACCCGTGACGCAGGATCTGGAGGATATTAAGAAGGTTCTGGATACTCTCACAGAGGAGGTTTGTGCCGTAAAAACTCAGCAGAAGGAGATACTGGCACTAGTGAAGGAAGTTAAGGACCTGAGAGGCCTTATTGAGCAGAAGGACAAACGGATCACGTCGTTGGAAAGAAGGGTGACTGAAATGGAGCAGTACACGCGAATGAATGATGTTGGTGTAGCTGGGCTCTACATCACACCCAGATCATATGCTCGGGCAGCAGCCTCTGGTAACGGGTGAGCCCGATGAACAAGAGGAACGCTCCACAGAGCAACAAGTTGCTGCTTTTTTACAAAGGGGATTGATCTGGATATAAACACTATTGAAGCATGTCATCCGTTACCCAGGAAGAATTCAGCAGACAAACCTACAGTCATCATGAGGTTTGTTAACAGGAAAGACAAAACAACTCTGCTCAAACAAGGATATAAACTTAAAGGATCCAATTTTACATAAATGAACATCTCACTAAACACAACGCAGACATCGCAAGCAGACAGACGCAGCAAAAAAGGCAAGATACTTGAGAAAACAACAAAAAATTCAAAACACATGGACTACAAACTGTAAAGTATTCATCAAACTGAACGGGTCCCCAGAAGAAGCCAAAGTGTTGCTGATCAGAAGCATGAAGGAATTGGCAAAATATGAATAAAACATGGTAAGTGAAGGCAACCAACTTTCATAATGACTGACAAACATACAGACCATTCATCGGTGCTTCTGAACAGTAATAGTATAACTGAGATCATACATGGTTATGAGAATCTGGAATTACAACCTTTTAAGTATACTGAGCATCATATACAGGATCTGGAATATGAGATAGATCCGGACAATCATTTCTATTCCTTCATAGATAGTAACTGTCAGTATTACACAGAGGAACAATACAATAACTGCATTTCAAGTGATGGGAAATTGTCAATAATCCACTTTAATAGCAGGAGTCTGTACAAAAATTTGGGGAGTATCAAAGACTATTTAAAACAATTTTGTCAACCATTCAGTATAATTGCCATAACGGAAACATGGCTTACAGAGGGTGATGACACAAACTAAGAGCTGGAGGGTTGTGAATTCAATCATCTGAATAGGCGAAATAGAGGAGGAGGAGTGGCTTTGTATGTTGACAAAAGGATTAACTACAAAATTAAAGATGAAATGACTGTGGCTGTGGAAAATCTTTTGGAATCCATCATAACTGAAATAGGTATGGAAAAAGGCAAAAATATAATTATTAGCTGCATATATAGAGCTCCGGGCACTAAAATTAAAGAATTTCAAAACTGGACAGAGAAATTGTTTTCACAGATGGGTAATAAGCGAGTATTTGTTTGTGGAGATATAAACATTGATCTCTTAAATCCGTATCAGCATATAGTAACTGAGGATATTAACACTATGTACAGTCTAAATCTATATCCAAAAATTACTCAGCCTTCAAGAATCACTTCACATTCAGCTACTCTCATTGTTAATATATTTACAAATTATATCGATACCAAAACACTAAGTGGCTTATTAATTAATGATATTAGTGACCATTTACCAGTTTTTATAGTAACTGATTTGAAGTTTAATAAAAAATGTACTGAGAAAAAACAATATTGCAAGTGCCTGCAATCTGAAGAAGCTATCACTGCCTTAAAAAATGATTTACTTTTACAGGATTGGAATCCCATTTACAATAGGCAAGATGCGAATTTAGCATATTCCAAATTTGAAAACATATTTCTCAATATATATAACAAAAATTGTCCAATTATACAGTATAATAAAAATAATAACTATAAAGCTAACCCATGGATAACAAAAGGTCTTCAAAAGGCGTGTAAAAAGAAAAATAGGCTATACAGAGAATTCATTAAAAGTAAATCAAGAGAGGCAGAGGTTAAATATAAGGACTATAAAAATAAACTAACAACTATTATGAGGAACTGTAAAAAAATCATACTTTGGAAAAATACTAAATGATAATAAAAACAATATAAAGGAAACATGGAAAATAGTATTATAGCAAATAAACCCAAATCAAATAACTATCCAACATACTTTACTTATGACAACAAAGATGAATATAACATGAGCCAAGTAGTGAATAGTTTCAATAAATTTTTTGCTAATGTTGGGCCAGATATGGCAGCTGAAATCCCACACAGTACATGGGAAAATCAGCAATTAATCACCAGAAATCCGCACACAATGTTTCTCAGCCCAGTAGATGAAAGGGAAATTATTAACATAGTTAGTACATGTAAAAGTAAAAAGTCAATGGATCATAATGAGGTACATATGTCCTTAGTAAAGCGAATAATTACTGAAATCGCAAAACAATTATCATATATTTTTAACAAATCATTTCAAACTGGGATTGTTCCTAAGAGTATGAAAGTGGCAAAAATGATACCTTTATTCAAATCTGGCAGCAAGCATCTTTTTACTAACTACAGGCCTGTGTCTCTACTGTCACAATTTTCAAAGATACTGGAAAAACTTTACAACAGCAGACTGGATAAATTTATAGATCGACAACTTGCTTGATGAAAGTGAATATGGTTTTAGAGCAAAAAGGTCCACGACACTGGCATTGCTCAATTCCATAGAAGAGATCAATAAACATGTGGACCAAAGGGTAATAGTTGCAGGTTTATTTACTAACTTAAGAAAGGCTTTTGACACAATTGATCACAATATATTATTTCAAAAGTTGGAACTGTATGGGATCAGAGGAGTTGCTCTGAGTTGGATTAAAAGATACTTACAAACCCGAAAGCAGTTTGTTAAACTCGGGGAATACTGTTCTTCATATCTGGACATCATTTGTGGGCTACCACAGGGTTCTGTGTTGGGCCCAAAATTATTTATTTTATACATTAATGATTTATGTAAAGTCTCAGATATGGTTAAAACTGTGCTCTTTGCAGATGACACAAACCTGTTTTGCTCAGGGGAAAATCTGCAACAATTATTATCTGATTTAGGAACAGAAATGATAAAGTTAAAGAGATGGTTTGATATTAACTAATTATCATTAAATTTGTCTAAAACTAAACTGATGTTATTTGGAAATTATAAAAAAGACATACAAATTCAGTTAAATATACATGGGGTAAACATAGAATGTGTCAAAGAGAATAAGTTTTTAGGTGTCATTATTGATGAAAAAATTAATTGGAAAGCTCATATTCAGCATATTCAAATGAAGGTATCAAAAAGTATTGCAGTATTAAATAAAGTAAAGCATGTTCTTGATTGCAGAGGACTACATACTCTCTATTGTTCATTGGTTGCACCTTACTTGACTTATTGCACTGAAGTTTGGGGCAACAATTACAAAACTACATTGCAACCATTATTCATTCTTCAAAAAAGAGCATTAAGGACAATTCATAATGCAGGTTATCAAGACCACACCAACCCACTGTTCATTAAATCTCAAATATTAAAACTTAATGATATGATTTCATTCAAGACTGTTCAATTAACACACAAAGTGAAAAATAAAGAAGTCCCATTTAGAATTCAAGAATATTTTACTGAGAAAGAAGGAAAATATAATTTACAGGGCTTGTATCATTTTAAAATTGCTGGCGCTCGGACGACCAGGAAAGGTTTCTGTGTCTCCATGTGTGGCCCTAGATTATGGAATAACCTGACGGATGAACTCAAACGATGTCCAAATATCAATCAGTTTAAAAATCAATATAAAAAATGATGTTTTCAAGTATATATGGGGTGAGCGTTTATAAGCTTTGCTTCTGCTCACCCGCTTTTTGGTCACACATGTCACTGTGGAATTGTCTTGTATATCAGTTTTTGTTATTGACGAGTTGTGTGCCAAATACATAAGTTCAAGTTCAACTTCAGTGAAAGCACATAATATAATTGTACAATCCCAATTCCAATGAAGTTGGGATGTTGTGTGAAATGTAAATTAAAAACAGAATACAATGATTTGCCAATCCTCTTCAACCTATAGTCAACTGAATACACCACAAAGACAAGATATTTAATGTTCAAACTGATAAACTTTATTGTTTTTGTGCAAATATTTGCTCATTTTGAAATGGATGCCTGCAACACATTTCAAAAAAGCTGTTACATCATGATTGGGTATAAAAGGAGCATCCCCAAAAGGCTCAGCCATTCACAAGCAAAGATGTGGCAAGGATCACCTTTTTTGAACAACTGTGTGAAAAAAAATAGTCCAACAGTGTAAGAACAATGTTTCTCAGCGTTCAATTGCAAGGAATTTAGGGATTCCATCATCTACAGTCCATAATATAATCAGAAGATTCAGAGAACCTGAAGAACTTTCTGCACATAAGTGGCAAGGCTGAAAACCAACACTGAATGTCCGTGACCTTCGATCCCTCAGTGCATTAAAAACCGACATCATTGTGTCAAGGATCTTACCACGTGAGCTCAGGAACACTTCAGAAAACCATTGTCAGTTAACACAGTTTGTTGCTACATCTACAAGTGCAAGTTAAAGCCGTACATCAACAACATCCAGAAACACCACTGCCTCCTCTGGGCCTGAGCTCATTTCAAATAGACAGACGCAAAGTGGAAAAGTGTGCTGTGATCTGATGAGTCCACATTTCAAATTGTTTTTGGAAATCATGGACCTTGTGTCCTCTGGACAAAAGAAGAAAAAGACCATCCAGAATGTTACCAGCGCAAAGTTCAAAAGTCAGCATCTGTGATGGTATGGGGGTGTGTTAATGCCCATGACATGGGCAACTTACACATCTATGATGGCACCATCAATGCTCAAAGGTACATCCAGGTTTTGGAGCTACACATGCTGCCATCCAAGCAACGTCTTTTTCAGGGACGTCCCTGCTTATTTCAGCAAGACAATGCCAAGCCACATTCTGCACATGTTACAACAGCGTGGCTTCATAGTAAAAGAGTATGGGTACTAGACTGGCCTGCCTGCAGTCCAGACCTGTCGTTCATTGAAAATGTGTGGCACATTATGAAGCGCAAAATACGACAACAGAGACCCCTGACTTTTGAACAACTGAAGTCGTACATCAAGCAAGAATGGGAAAGAATTCCACCTACAAAGCTTCAACAATTAGTGCCCTCAGTTCCCAAACGCTTACTGAGTGGAAAGGTGATGTAACACAGTGGTAAACATACCACTGTCCCAGCTTTTTGAAACGTGTTGCAGGCATCCATTTCAAAATGAGCAAATATTTGCACAAAAACAATAAAGTTTATCAGTTTGAACATTAAATATCTTGTCTTTGTGGTCTATTCAGTTGAATATAGGTTGAAGAGGATTTGCAAATCATTGTTTTCTGTTTTTATTTACATTTTACACAATGCCCCAACTTCATTGGAATTGGGGTTGTAAATACATTAAAAATACATGGATAACACAAGAAAGTGAAAACGCTTATTTCCATTGTGGCCATTTAAAAATAAAATAAGAAAATAGAAGTAATAATGAAATAATAATAATGCTGATAATAATAATAACCTTAACAATTTGTAAATACATTAAAACAGTAAATGAACGTAAAAATTACATAATTAACTGGAAATAGAAGGGTTGAGTTCTTCTAAAAACTGTTGAGATCTAAGATTCTAAAAACATTCTGGACTCATACACCATTCCAACTCATTATAGAAACATTGCATAATTTATTACCACCCTTGAAAAAAGTCAGTTACCTATTTTATAAACATTACCCAATCTAGAGCCAGTGAATCCCCACGGGCAACGAGATAGGTTTAATTTAAAAACAAATAAATGAAAATTTTGAAAGCACAAACCTTATCTTCCTTCTTCTTCTTCTTCTTCTTTTTCTTCTTCTTTTTCTTCTTCTTATCATCTTCGCTGTCAGAAGAGGAAGAAGAGCTGGAATCCTTTAAAAAGAAAAACAAAATAATATGCAACAATAGAAAGATAACAAAATAAATATTTTAAGTTAAATAATAAAATGTTTTTGTAAGCACAAACCTTATCTTCCTTCCTCTTCTTCTTTTTCTTCTTCTTCTTCTTTTTCTTCTTCTTCTTCTTATCTTCACTCTCAGAAGAGGATGAAGAGCTGGAATCCTATTTTAAAAAATAAATAAATAAATTGCAACAATACAAAGATGGCTCTACAGAAAATGGAGCCATCCATTGGACCTTATTCTTCTCTGGAGTTGCCCAGGGTGTGAGGCGGCGGGCGGGTGTGGGGATACTCACGAGTCGCCAGCTGAGCACTGCTATGTTGGAGTTTACCCCAGTCGATGACAGGGTCACCTCCCTGCACCTTTGGGTGGCTGGGGGGAAAACTAACTGTTGTTTGTGCGTATGCATCGAACAGCAGTTTGGAGTATTCAGCTTTTTTGGATTTCCTGACTGGAGTCCTGCATTGGTCTCCAGTGGGGGACTCCATTGTTCTGCTGAGGGACTTTAGTGTACATGTGGGCAATGACAGAGACACCCGGAGAGGCGTGATTGGGAGGAATGGCCTCCCTAATCTAAACCCGAGCGGTGTTATTGCACTTCTGTGCTAGTCATGGACTGTCCATAACGAACACCATGTTCAAACATACGTAGGGATGCTCATAAGTGTACATGTTACCAGAGCACCCTAGGCTGAAGGTTAGTGATCGATTTTGTGATCGTATCATCTGATCTGAGGCCGCATGTTCTGGACACTCAGGTGAAGAGAGGAGCAGAGCTGTGAACTGATCACCATCTGGTGGTGAGTTGGATCAGAGGGTGGGGGAGGACTTTGGACAGACCTGGTAAGCTCAAACAGACAGTGCGGGTGAACTGGGAACAACTGGAGGAGCCCACTGTCCGAAAGATCTTCAACTCATATGTCTGGCGGAGCTTTTTTGACATCCCTGCGGAGGTTGGGGACATTGGACCAGAATGGGCAACGTTCAAAGCTTCCACTGCTGAAGCTGCAGCGGGGAACTGTGGCTTGAATGTCTTAGGTGCCTCAAGGGGCGGAAACCCTCAAACACCGTGGTGGACACCGGTGGTCAGGGAAGCCATCTGACTAAAGAAGCAGTCCTTCTGGGATATGTTATCTCAGAGGACTCCAGAGGCAGTTGCAAGGGACCGACAGGCCTGAAGGGCAGCATCCTCTGCAGTGAGGGAGGCAAAGCAGCGGGTGTGGGAGGAGTTCAGAGTAACCATGGAGAAGGACTTTTGGTCGACACCAAGATGCTTCTGGCGGATCATGAGACAATGCAGGACAGGAAAACGGGGAACCATCCAAGCTGCTGACCTCAACTGGGACACTACTGACCTCAACTGAGGAGGTAATCGGGTGCTAGAAGGAACACTTTAAGGAGCTCCTGCATCAGACTGGAGTGCTGTCTGTAGAGGCAGAGTTTGAAGCCAGTGGGGGATCGTCATCAATTTCCCTGGTGGAAGTCACTGAGGTAGTCAAACGACCCCACAGTGGCAAAGTACTAGGGCTTGGTAAGATCCACCCAGAAATGCTGATGGCTCTGGTTGTGGAGGGAGTGTCCTGGATAAGATGTCTCTTCAACCTTGTGTGGAGGTCTGGGGCAGTGCCTTCGGAGTGACAAACTGGAGTGGTGGCCCCTATATTTTAAAAAGGGGACCAGAGAGTGTGTGCCAATTGCAGGGGCACCACACTACTCAGCCTCCTAAAGTCTACTCCATGGTGCTGGAAAGGAGGGTTCAACTGACAGTTGATCCTCTGATTGAAGAGGATCAATGCGGTTTCCGTCCTGGCCGTGGAACAACCGAACAGCTCTTCACTCTCACAAGGATCTTGGAGGGTGCCTGGGAGTATGCCCCTCCACTCTACATGTGTTTTGTGGACTTGAATAAGCCGTATGACCAAGTACCCCGGGAGATACGGTGGGAGGAGCTGCGGGAGTATGTAGTGAGGGGGACCCTTCTCAGGGCCATCCAATCTCTGTACTCACCAAGCGAGAGCTGTGTTTGGTTTCTCAGCAGTAAGTCGGACTCAATTCTGGAGGGGGTTGGCCTCTGCCAGGGCTGTGCTTTGTCACCAATTTTGTTTGTGATATTCATGGACAGGATATTGAGGCATAGTCGGGGGCAGAGTGGTCTTCAGTTTGGTGGGCTCAGGGTCTCATCACTGCTTTTTGCAGATGATGTGGTCCTGTTGGCTTCATCAGCCTGTGACCTTCAACACTCACTGGGTCCGTTTTGCAGCAGAGTGTGAAGCAGCTGGGATGAGGATCAGCACCTCTAAATCTGTGGCCATGGTTCTCAGCAGGACACCGATGGATTGCCTACTCTAGGTTTTGCCCCAAGTGAAGGAGGACCAGGACTACACACTGGCTTGGGAATGCCTTGGCATCTCAGTCAGAGGTGGTCAATGTGGCTCAGGACAGGGAGGTTTGGGGTCCCCTGCTGGAGCTGTTGCACTCACAACCTGATCCTAGATAAGTGGTTGAAGATGTATGCATGTAACAAAAGAAAGATTACAAAATATATGTTAAGTTAAAAAATAATAAAATGTTTTGAAAATACAAACCTTATCTTCCTTCTTCTTCTTCTTCTTCTTCTTCTTCTTCTTCTTCTTCTTCTTCTTCTTTTCCCCCTCATCTTCACTGTCTGAGGAGGCGCTGCACAAATCCTGTTTGTAAAAATCAAAAAACAATAATAAAAAACTATACTGATAAACACATATAGTTCGGCACGGTGGCTATAGGGTGGCGCAGTGGCTTAGTGATTTGCACTGGTGTCTCACAGCAAGAAGGTCGTGGGATCGCTTTGTGTAGAGTTTGCATGTTCTCCCCGTGTCTCAATTATAGTCATACACTTATAACATATCTGCATTTATAAGATGTGTAAGTATCTTGATTTGTGGTGTGTGGGTATGTTGAGATAATCCATCCCACCTCACAGGTGTGCCATACCAAGATGCTGATTAGACACCATGATTAGTGCACAGGTGTGCCTTAGACTGTCCACAATAAAAGGCCACTCTGAAAGGTGCAGTTTTATCACACAGCACAATGCCACAGATGTCGCAAGATTTGAGGGAGCATGCAATTGGCATGCTGACAGCAGGAATGTCAACCAGAGCTGTTGCTCGTGTATTGAATGTTCATTTCTCTACCATAAGCCGTCTCCAAAGGCGTTTCAGAGAATTTGGCAGTACATCCAACCAGCCTCACAACCGCAGACCACGTGTAACCACACCAGCCCAGGACCTCCACATCCAGCATGTTCACCTCCAAGATCGTCTGAGACCAGCCACTCAGACGGCTGCTGAAACAATCGGTTTGCATAACCAAAGAATTTCTGCACAAACTGTCAGAAACCGTCTCAGGGAAGCTCATCTGCATGCTCGTCATCCTCATCGGGGTCTCGACCTGACTCCAGTTCGTCGTCGCAACTTCGCACAGCCATTGAAGAGGAGTGGACCAACATTCCACAGGCCACAATTGACAACTTGATCAACTCTATGCGAAGGAGATGAGTTGCACTGCATGAGGCAAATGGTGGTCACACCAGATACTGACTGGTATCCCCCCCCCAATAAAACAAAACTGCACCTTTCAGAGTGGCCTTTTATTGTGGACAGTCTAAGGCACACCTGTGCACTAATCATGGTGTCTAATCAGCATCTTGGTATGGCACACCTGTGAGGTGGGATGGATTATCTCAGCAAAGGAGAAGTGCTCACTATCACAGATTTAGACTGGTTTGTGAACAATATTTGAAGGAAATGGTGATATTGTGTATGTGGAAAAAGTTTTAGATCTTTGAGTTCATCTCATACAAAATGGGAGTAAAACCAAAAGTGTTGCGTTTATATTTTTGTTGAGTGTATATATATATATATATATATATATACACATACACACACACACACACACACACACACACAAAGCACTTGTGCCTATGTTGCCAATTTGACAAATAAAAAAAACTCCAGTGATGAGTTGCAGTTTTTCTACACTGGGTTGGATGCTGGAATTGTGACATAATTACCTTTTTATTTTTCTTCTTCTTCATCTTCTTCTTTTCTTGTGGCTCTACTCCTTCTCCCTCATCGTCAGACAGGTCTCCATCACCAGCAATATTAGGAAACATATCTTTTGCTGCACCTGTTCAGGATGTGTTATTACAACCAACACTTTTCTAAGCCTCCAGTTGTAACTTGATTTGTTAAAGAGCCAGAACAGAACATACCGTTCATTGCCAATAGCGGTACGCCGTCTTCTTTTGTGAGCTGAAAATGAAAAATCAGTGGTTTGGTATGTCTGCATGTGTGGTTCATATTTGTTGTCAGTTAATTGTAGGCAATTCACCTTGTGAGCATCCTCATCTTTCTGTTTATCTTCAGCTCCACTTGGTCCTGCAACTTCGCTGCCTGTAGCAACAAAGAAGTGCCCTAACACCACGAACCGGCTTGATCACTGTAATGCCCACAAGTGTGATGTTATTCTGGTTCATGGCAACACAAAGCAAAATTACCCACCAGTTGTAAAAGGAACAGCGGCGCCACTGAGCACATCCTGCTCTTCTCCCTATTAAAACAGCACACAATAAAGCAAAAGGCAGTCTTAGAGATCAACAAAAGTTGGTGTGGTTTCTAAAAGTAAGGTTAGGCTGAAACAGCAGAAGTTGTACTTTGTGACACATGTCACAGTTACCTAAATCTAGATTGTGACCCCCTATAGGCCTATGGGAGAGTTGCACAACCTATGTCCAAAGGGGAAAGGGGGAGTGGCCTGGAGCACTTCCATTTAAAGTAAGACCAAGACCTACAGAAGCAGGCTGTTTGGAAGAAACTTGAAATTTTGCAGAGTGTTAGACTACACAAGTGTATGTTTTGTATTGTTGTCTTCAAACTATAATATCTGCTTTTAAGACATCCAGGAACCCATATTTATCTGTTAAAATCTCTACATTCTCACACCTTTAAACTAACTCACCAATCTAGCCATGAAAATCTCTTGCAGTAAGAGAGATGCATGTCACACATGCAAAGACAATTTCAGCACTGATTCTCCTTTAGAATACAACAACAATAAAGAAAATACAACCTCAAATCAGAAAAAAAAGTTGAGCCGAGATGGAAAATGCAAATAAACAAAAACACAGTGACCCAAACATTTCCTTTGAATTTTATTTCGTTGCAGGCAGCAAGAACCGAAGACATTTGATGTTTTTTGTGGTCAACTTCATTTTTTGTTCATATGAATTTAATCCTGCATTTAAGACCTGTAACACATTCCCAAAAAAGCTGGAACGGAGCAATTTATTCTAAATATAAGGATTAAATCATCCCCTTTACAGGCAGTTTTCTTGAAACAAGTCAGGCGATGGATACATGAACATTTTTGAGTCGCTGAATATGTCTTGGACTTCATTTACGGTACACCAATTTAAAAATAAAAATGAAAAAGAGCGCACTGCAACTTTTGTCTGTTGCATCATCTATTACACAGCTTTAAAAAAGCTTTTAAAGAACATGACAAATTTTATTCAGCTGCAGTTTGCCAGAAGACATTGGGAATCCTGAGCCTAAATTTAATCCATTTTCCTATACTTCTCTACTCCACTCTAGCATGAAGCTATGAATGGGAATGCAACAGGAAAATGTTGCACCATTCCCAGATGCCTCTAATTCTTACTTAGCTGTCATGGTGTCTTGGTGGCTTCCTTCATGAGTTTCCTTCCATCATGATCAATCAGTTTTTGAAAACTGTCTAGTTGACATAGATTTACCTTTCAGTACCATACTGTTTGTATTTCTTAATGATTGATGTAAATTAAGTCAAAGACATATTGAATGACACTGGAAATGTTTATGTATCCATCACCTGACTTTTCTCAAAAAAAAAAATGGCTGGAAAGGTGATCATTTCATCCTTATATTTACAATAAATTGCCCTGTCCCATCTGTTTTAGAATGTGTTCCAGGCCTTAAATGCAGGAATGGATTTACATCCCCTGGCAAAAATTATGGAATCACCGGCCTCGGAGGATGTTCATTCAGTTGTTTAATTTTGTAGAAAAAAAGCAGATCACAGACATGACACAAAACTAAAGTAATTTCAAATGGCAACTTTCTGGCTTTAAGAAACACTATAAGAAATCAAGAAAAAAAGATTGTGGCAGTCAGTAACGGTTACTTTTTTAGACCAAGCAGAGGAAAAAAATATGGACTCACTCAATTCTGAGGAATAAATTATGGAATCACCCTGTAAATTTTCATCCCCAAAACTAACACCTGCATCAGATCACATCTGCTTGTTAGTCTGCATCTAAAAAGGAGTGATCACACCTTGGAGAGCTGTTGCACCAAGTGGACTGACATGAATCATGGCTCCAATATGAGAGATGTCAATTGAAACAAAGGAGAGGATTATCAAACTCTTAAAAGAGGGTAAATCATCACGCAATATTGCAAAAGATGTTGGTTGTTCACAGTCAGCTCTGTCTAAACTCTGGACCAAATACAAACAACATGGGAAGGTTGTTAAAGGCAAACATACTGGTAACCCAAGGAAGACATCAAAGCGTCAAGACAGAAAACTTAAAGCAATATGTCTCAAAAATCGAAAATGCACAACAAAACAAATGAGGAACGAATGGGAGGAAACTGGAGTCAACGTCTGTGACCGAACTGTAAGAAACCGCCTAAAGGAAATGGGATTTACATACAGAAAAGCTAAACGAAAGCCATCATTAACACCTAACAGAAAAAAAAACAAGGTTACAATGGGCTAAAGAAAAGCAATCGTGGCCTGTGGATGACTGGATGAAAGTCATATTCAGTGATGAATCTCGAATCTGCATTGGGCAAGGTGATGATGCTGGAACTTTTGTTTGGTGCCGTTCCAATGAGATTTATAAAGATGACTGCCTGAAGAGAACATGTAAATTCCACAGTCATTGATGATATGGGGCTGCACGTCAGGTAAAGGCACTGGGGAGATGGCTGTCATTACATCATCAATAAATGCACAAGTTTATGTTGATATTTTGGACACTTTTCTGATGTTTGAGGATGATGAAATCATTTTTCAAGAAGATAATGCATCTTGCCATAGAGCAAAACTGTGAAAACCATTCCTTGCAAAAAGACACATAGGGTCAATTTCATGACATAGGGTCAATGTCAACGAGCAGATGTGATTTGATGCAGGTGTTAGTTTTGGGGATGGAAATTTACAGGGTGATTCCATAATTTATTCCTCAGAATTGAGTGAGTCCATATTTTTTTCCTCTGCTTGGTCTAAAAAAGTAACCGTTACTGACTGCCACAATCTTTTTTCTTGATTTCTTATAGTGTTTCTTAAAGCCAGAAAGTTGGCATTTGAAATGACTTTAGTTTTGTGTCATGTCTGTGATCTGCTTTTTTCTACAAAATTAAACAACAGAATGAACATCCTCCGAGGCCGTTGATTCCATAATTTTTGCCAGGGGTAGTATATTAACAAATGAAGTTGACCACACAAAACATAAAATATCTTGGGTTCACACTGTTTGACATGAAACAGAAGTCAAAGTAAATGTAAGGATTCAATCAATCAATCAATCAATTTTTTTATATAGCGCCAAATCACAACAAACAGTTGCCCCAAGGCGCTTTATATTGTAAGGCAAGGCCATACAATAATTATGTAAAATAATTATGTAAAACTCCAACGGATTAAACATGAAACAGAAGTCAAAGTAAATGTAAGGATGACTGCATTGAGGGTGGTGAGAATTTTCTCTTACAGGCCCAGACAAGCACGGCAGCGAAAGCATAATTTCTGTGGAATCTGGTTTTGTTCCACAAGCTTCTCTGCAGTCATATATTCATCCTTTCTTGAAGTGGACACTGTTCTTTAATTTTTGCTAAATGTACACCGATGTGAAAGAAATACTGAACTTGCCATGACATGGAACACATAGACCAGGGGTAGGCAACCTGTTCCAGAAAGAGCCATGAGGGTGCAGGTTTTCTTTGCAGCCACTGACTCCACCAGGTGATTTTACTGATTAATATCACTTTGAGCAGATGGAATCAGTTAATCAGTGAAATCACCTGGTGGAGTCAGTGGCTGCAAAGAAAACCTGCACCCTCATGGCTCTTTCTGGAACAGGTTGCCTACCCCTGACATAGACCAAATGACATATGAGATTACTGACCTCTAAACCTGTGGCAAATTTCAAGTTTTGAGATTATAAAGCATCAAAAAGCAAAATAAATCCATACCTTTTTCTTGTCCTTGTCCTTCTTCTTCTTCTTTTTCTTGTCCTTCTTCTTTTTCTTTTGTCTTTATCACTGTCTGAAGATGAAGAGCTGGAACTGGAATCCTATACATGAAACAATAGTTTTGTTCTCTTCATAAGATTTTAAAAATACTTAATTTAGAGGCATCTCAAAGCGCAGGGTGAACCACAACCAGGCTGTAGCCTATAATAAAATCCCTGTCATCCTGGGAGCGCCATGAGATGACTACATCAGCCAAGTGCCAATGGCACATGCCTCGTCCACCACAAAATATATATCCCATATGACACACCCTCCGGCAAAACAACACACGCCATCCAGCCGAACAGTGGGATGCCTAACTGCGCATCAGGGCACATAACACACGATTGGCAGGACACACGTGTGAACCACAGTGTGGTCATCTCATGGACCTAATATCCTGGAGGGAGGAAAGGTGTGAGGCTGTATCATGTGATCACCCCTCTGTGCATGCATGAGCTCATATCATCTGATGGCTCCACAGCTCGTGCATGAACTCATATCATTTTATGACTTTTCAGCTCGTGCGTGAGCTCATATCCAATGGCTCCACTGCGCGTGTGTGAGCTCATATCATCTGATGGCTCCACTGCACATGTGTGAGCTCATATCATCTGATGGCTCTGCAGCTCATGCATGATCTCATATCACCTGATGGCCCCACTGCGCATGTGTGAGCTCATATCATCTGATGGCTCCACAGCTCGTGCGTGATCTCATATCATCTGATGGCTCCACTGCGCGTGTGTGAGCTCATATCATCTGATGGCTCCGCAGCTCGTGTGTGAACTCATATCATCTGACGGTTCCACTGCGCGTGTGTGAGCTCATATCATCTGATGGCTCTGCAGCTCGTGCGTGATCTCATATCATCTGATGGCTCCGCAGCTTGTGCGTGATCTCATATCACCTGATGGCCCCACTGCGCATGTGTGAGCTCATATCATCTGATGGCTCTGCAGCTCGTGTGTGAACTCATATCATCTGACGGTTCCACTGCGCGTGTGTGAGCTCATATCATCTGATGGCTCCGCAGCTCGTGCGTGATCTCATATCATCTGATGGCTCCGCAGCTTGTGTGTGATCTCATATCATGTGATCCCTGTGCTGCCCATGCGTGATGCTGTATCATTCAATTGCTGCGCTCACCCACCTGTCCACTACAGAGCTGATTTCCTGGAGAGAGAGAGTGTGTGTGTGTGTGTGTGGCAGGGAGGGGGGCATGCATCTGCTGTGTAATGCTTTGCTGTCAGGACTTGCCTTACCACCCCCCCCCCCCCCACCCCCCGGCTTATGTATGTTATCCAGTATTTGTACTGATATATATTGTCCTGGGTCCCCTGATTATGGGTTTACTGTGATATACCATGGACTGGTGGCTATTACTGGTGGCCGCAGTGTAATAAGAATTGTGGGTGTGCACATCAGTGTTCTGATGGCCATAATACTCTGAACAAACATGGTTACATGCACTAGAGTGATGTGATCGTCAGAGGACCCTGGTTTACATGTTCACAGTTCATAGGTTGGATATCATTCGACGTCCAGCAGAAAGACATGGCAGGTCTTCAACAGATAGGGGACCACAGCGCTCTGCCACACTCCTCCCCTTGTTTGCCTTCCACCAGGACTTCGGGTGGCAATCGGACCGCACTCGCACTGCATTCGAATGCATTCTTGATATTCTTACTGCATTCTGGCAACATTCTGGGTATTCGTACTGTGGTCCAACTACATTTGAACTGCATTGGTAAACATACGGACAGGATGTGCAAAAATCAGTCGGGTGGGATCCGCCCACATTCTAAGTCAGGGGTGGGCAACTTATTCCAGAAAGGGCCAAGAGGGTGCAGGTTTTCTTTGCAGCCACTGACTCCACCAGGTGATTTCACTGATTAACTGAGTCCATTTGCTCATTAACTGAGTCCATTTGCTCAAAGTGATATTAATCACTGCCTTCCACTTCAGTGTATGAACACTGGGAATAAAACCAAAAGCATTTTTGCATTCCAAATAGTGTACTTTTGATTTTTTTTTTTTTATGGCATACCTTCTTCTTCTTTTTCTTCTTCTTCTTCTTCTTCTTTTCTTCTTCTTGTCATCATCACTGTCAGAAGAGGATGATGAACAGGAAGAGCTATCTGATGAAGAGGAACTAGAGTCCTGTGCAAACAAAAAAACAAACAGCCATAAACACAATATCAAATCTGGTATTTTTGTTTTGGTATTGTCAAACTGTGGTATTAATTTGAAAAAGCTTCAAATTCCACCTTCTTCTTCTTCTTCTTTTTCTTCTTCTTCTTTTTCTTCTCATCTTCGCTGTCAGAGGATGAACTGTCAGATGAAGAAGAGGAGGATTCCTGGGACCAAGGCAACGGGAAAACAAGTATTCAACACCATGACATTTCATGGTAGAAATAACATTTTTGCAGTTTTGTTAAAGTAATGATTAATTTATGTATACTTGAGCAATAATTAGGTGTAGTTTAATGCAATGGATCACTAACAATGACTTTAACATACCTTCTTCTTTTTCTTCTTTTTATCCTTCTTCTTTTTCTTCTTCTTCTCTTTCTTCTTATAATCATCATCAGAGGAGCTGAAATCCTGAAGCAAAGGATTTTTTTTAAATTCTTTGGGTTAAAATAAAGAGTTTGCTTTTCAAAGAACAGTATGTAATTTTATTTTTCTTTCACCTGGGTCACTTTAACACCTTCATCCATCTGATGATTGAAGTCTGAAAATATTAAAATAAAACCATTTAAAACATAACCAAAGAAATCTGTCTGTTACAGGTCGCATATCCACTGTGCTGCAGATAAATGAACAATTTATTTATTTATAGACAATATCATTTTAAAATGTTCTGATCTGTTGGTTTTATATTTCTGTCAATGTTGAATAATAAATAAAAGAATAATTAAAATGTGTGTTGCTTTTTAAACAACAGATTCATTATTATTATTATTATTATTATTATTATTATTATTATTATTCATGCATTATTCAAACTGCAACAGCCAGTGCATGACTGACTGTAAATGTTCATGAATATGTTCTGACAAATGTGACAAAGGTAACTACTAGCACTGTATGCAGCAGTATGCCCCACTGACCTGCCCAGTTGACTTAAAAACCTGACAATCTGGGTTTCTGGGTGGGGCCTGGGAACCACAAACATTGGGTTGGAACTGGAAGATCAAGAAGAACTGGAATTTTGCAGTCGTTTTTCTCCAACTGTCCTTTAGCAAGACACAAACTAACTGCTCCTCATTCTCTGTGATCCAGTCCCTGTGCTAAAATGCAACCACTAAGAGCACATGTGCACATCAGTTCAAGAAATATAAACAAACTATTCCTAATTAATCAGTGTAATGATATTAAATTATATTCTGTATTTGGCTTTAGAGGGAAAAACAAGGAGTAAGTTGAACTGTTTAATGGCCAACTAACTTTTCAGAACCTTGAAATTTTTATTTTAAAAAGTCATGTTTATGAAGCAGTACCCTAATTAAATATCTGTATATGTCATATCTATTTCACACAGTAGCCACAAAAGGCTGTCTTTGAGAAATAAAGATATGAAAATGTGTCAATAAATGTGTGACAAAATTACTGAAATGTATAAATCAGTGTTCCTCAAAGAAAAATTGAAAGGGTTTTGCATATTTCTCCCTCTACAGTGTACAGTATCATTAATCCATTCAAGTAATCTGGAAAAATTTCAGTGCATAAAGAGCAAGCAAGCAAGCTGAACACATGTGATCTCTGATCCCTCAGAGGGCACTGCATCATGAACAGTCATTCATCAATAGCTGATATAATATGCATATGCAAGGAATTACTTGTGCAAAAAAAGTAGCCTTATGTTAACCTTGTCCAGAAGCAGCATTGACTTCTCTGGGCTTGGAAGTATCTGGATTGCACCATCACACAATGGAAATGTGTACTGAGATCAGATGAATAAGTATTTCAGATCTTTTTTGGAAGAAACTGATGCTGTGTGCTCCAGACCAAAGAAAAAATAGACCATACAGACTATTAACAACAAGTCCAAAAGCCAGGGTCTGCCATGGTATGGGGCTGTGTCAGTATGCTTGGCAAAGGTAATTTATGCTTCTGTAATGGAATATTAATGGAGAAATTACACAGATTTTAGAACAATATGTTGCCTTCAAGATGACATCTTTTCTAGGGATGGCCATACATTTTCCAACAAGACAACATGAAACCGCAATGTCCACACATTACAGAAGAATGTCTATAGAGAATAACAATGACCCGCTACTGTGGCACACCTTATGACGTTTATAGAAAAATGGTACAAAATAACACCTGAATTGCTTCATCACTTGGTATCCTCAATGTCGAAATGTCTTTACTTGTTTTGAGAAGGAATGGCAACATTACAAAGTGGTAAATGCTTTAATGTCCCGACTTATTTTGGAATGTGCTCCATGCTTTGTTTGTTTATTTTTCTATATCATCCTAACTTTTTCTGATATTGAGTTGTATAACGAATGCATTAACAGTCAGTTTTCATGTAGAATTTCGACACCATGCACAAACTGGTTCATGTTGGTTTTTCAGCAGAGTGCCACCGTGATTACGCCACTGCACAGGAGCTCACGTCAGAGCCCATTACTTGTATGTGTACACCTCAGTGTCACCAAAATGTCCAAAGCACCTCATTTTTCAAAATATTCAGCTACAGAGAAAAAAGTATTCTCACTTGCCTGTGTGCAAAAGGAAAAACAAAATCACTTCCTCTTCATTAACATGGAAATATATCCACGACACAGTCTTAACTACCCACAGGGTTCCAAGTCACCCTCTAACAATCCTAATGTGAAGCCACATTATGTATGGTGCAAATATTTCCGGCAAATATTTGCACCACACATAATGTGGCTTCACACTTTAAGTACAATGGCTACCCCATCCTGACTTTATCAGCTAGATAACATCCAAATACCCAATACAACAATACCCAATAAAGGATATTCAGTTGCATTGTGGCTCCGTATAGCGGGACTTTCAAAAAAGTGATCCAGAACTGGGCAAATGACTGTAGTTACAATGTCATTCACCCCTGCTCATAATTTCCATCATGCTTGTGATGATAAGACCAGACATGCCCAGCAGGCGACAGAGACATATATGTAAGTACATAAGCAAAACAAACTTGCTTTTGTGTTGATCTACTGCATCAAAGTTAACCAAATATCAGTGTTTATAAATCTGCTTAATCTCGAGATTTAAATGTTGATAACATTTGTTTTTGAGTTATGCTCAAAACAGGAGGTGGATGGACTCTCACTGGCTTTCACACAATTCATGCCTCAGCCTTTGCCAAAGCCTAGAAATATAAAGTACCTTCACAATGCAAATATGGAATACTCTGTTTCACCATACCAGCATTACATATGTCAACACTGCCCCAGATATACTCCTCTGGCTCGTCCTTTTTCTTCTTTGTCTTTTCCTTCTTCTTCTTCTTCTTCTTCTTCTTCTTATCATCCTACAAGGAAATGAATGAATAAATAAAAGAACATTTAGATTTTTCACTTCAATTTGCACCAAACTCAGCACACATACTGAGGTGGGTTCTGGAATTACCCAGGCTATGTCAAATTTGCCAAAGGACAATCAGTGGGGGTCAAGGCCTTTGGGGCCAAAAATCAAAGTTTCAGTTTTTCACTCCAATTTGCACCAAACTGGGCACATATGTGGCAGTGAGATCTGGAATTGCCTAACAACATCAAATTTGCCAAAGTCAATCAGTCAGTGGTACCAAAGTCATGTCTGTCTGTTGACCTACTCTTCCAGGTCTGGTTGTTGATTTCTACCAAACTTGGTGTGTCATTGCTATGAAAGAATTCATTTTGGTGAGGGTCAAGGAATTTGATTTTAAATCCGATTTGGTCCAAATGAGGCACACACTTAGATGGATTCCAAAAGTGCCCTGTCAAGGTCACCCACAGATCAATCAATCACTTGGGTGATTATCAAGGTCATTGAGCTCAAAAGTCAGACTCCTGTAGCCTTTACTGTTTTCATACCAATCGGTACTATTACCTAGTAAAAGTTAAAAGGGAACTGCAACCAGGTGTGTTGAAATTAACAATCTCAGTTATGGAAATATCTACAACTCCTGTAGACATGCAACCAAAACCATTACAGTCTGTGTGTAACGTGCACCAACACCATTTACTCTCGTTATACACCATTCTGGATGCATAAAATAGTCCCATGTAAGTACGCATGCAAATATTGCGGTGCTCCCACACATGAAAACAAGTTGAACACATCTTGTTTGTCCTGACTTGCTCCAGTGAGTAAGTGTTTGAAGGGTGTGACTGGGCGTGCTGCCCTCCTGTCAGATATCACCAGATACACCATCAGAACAAGGACGTGTGCCCAGGGCAAACTGCATCCCACACCAGTGTGTACTCACTTTTCAAAGGCGTGGCTGAATTATCTTTTTGTCTGGCCATTTTACGCTAGTGCTTTATAACCAACCATTGTTACCAAAGAATGAGCAACAGGCGGTAACCCATTTGTGGAATGCAGCTTTGCAGCTTCTTTAAATCTACTTGTACTTACTCGAAGCATTTAAAAAGCTTTTGCAAGAACTAAGCAGGTTGCTTTGTCAAATAAAACAGATTTTAAATAGGCAACAAGTACATGTCATCACATAAGTGCAGTCTACTGAAGAAAAATATTCTTGTGCACCACATTAGGTAGTTGTGGGCTTGTGGTATGGAGGTTATGGCAAAAGTGAAGCTCTTTTCAAATCAGACTAGAAGGCTCAAATGTTCAGTCTCACATTTAGAACAAGTAGGGACAATCCAAATGTCCAACACCTTTACCTTGCGTGTTTGACACAAAGTCACAGAAATGAAATAGCAACTATAAGTATATCTTTAACCAATTCCTCAAAGGAGCTATTCTAAATGACTTTGACCTTTCAAGGTCATCCAGGGTCAAAGGTCATGTGACCATAGAATGATGATATAGAGCTTAATATTAATTTTTACAGAGCGGCTATAAACCAAACCATTGGTTCAATAAAGTAAACATGCTAACATATACACCCAACCCCAACCGAGCAATGAGCGCGCTTCTAAGTTCACTTCCGGTTTCAACGTGGGGAAAAAGGGCGAATATTTTCTTGCCGGCTGCGGGAGGGTTCGCAGCCCACGGAGGGGCTGTCATCTAAAGCGGTTCTGTTTGGCTCATCACACCCAGGGAACTGTGTCAAACTAACACCATCTTACAGGCAACAAGCAGTATTTTGTTCATAAAAACTGTTTCGTTGTCGTTAACACAAAGACAGCGCCGTTAAATGTGTCAAACATACACCCCTTTTCATGCCACAATAGAGTCTTAAAAAAAGAGGTGTAAAAAACATAGTTTAGATGTACAAAATGTGTCAAATACGCAATCACAGTTGGGCAAATAAGGTAAGACATTATATTTATCTGCCCAGCGGTTGGGCGAATAGCCTTTGCCTAATTTTTAATAGTAACTGCAAGTATATCTTTAACAAATCCCTCAAAGCAGCCATTCAAAATTGTTTGACCTTTCAAGGTCACTCAAGGTCAAAGGGCATGCAACCCATAGTAAGGTGATACAGGATGTCACATTAGTGTTTATTAGTAACCGTAGGTGTATCGTGATGTAGTTTGATATTTCAAGGTCACCCAAGGTCAAAGGTCATGTGGCCGATAGAAAGGATATATGACTTCATATTAGTGTTTAATAGTAGCCATAAGTGTACACTTAACCAATTCCGTGAAGTAGTTATTTTAAATGAGTTTGACCTTTCAAGATCACCCAAGGCCAAAGCTCCTATTGCCCACAAAAAGGTGATATAAGGCGTAATTTTGACTTTGGATTGTGATTTTCTCTATTCTCAAAACTCCAATCAGATCAAAACTGTGAGAATTTTTTTAACTACTCACAATTAGACCCACAGGACTGAAACATGCAGCATGCAGAACTACTACTGACAGCAGTAAATACCATCACATTTAATATCCGATTTGGCAGACTGTCAGCTTTGCCCAACTCAGATACCTTCACTTTCAGCAGTGATTTAGTTGCGAGAGACTACAAATCCCAGGTGAGGTGATGTGTAATCCTTGATGCTTGTGCCTGAGGACATAGTTTTTCATAGATTTGCATTTTTTTTTAAACTGCACCAGAAAAGGACTGGCTCTGTAATCTGTTTACCATTTATGGAGGATATCTGTGCACCCTATTTGAAAGCTAAGAATTTAATAAGCACATCACCTGTCCAAGTGCAGAGTTCCAGTTTTGCAGAGGAGCAACATGTTGCCTAAACGTACCTCACTGTCACTATCTGAAGAGCTGCTGGAGGAGGAGGAGGAAGAAGATGATGATGATGATGAACTGGAATCCTGGTGAGAAAGAAGCAGGGAAGTTATTGCTCAACCTTAATGCTGCTTATTTATAACCGCTTTTGTTGATGAAAGTGAAAAATGAGAATTTGAAGAAGTGAGTCACGGCACAAAAAACAAACAAAAAAAAGAACCGCAGAGCTTTGTCACAAAGGTTGTTTGGCTGACAGCAGAAGGGCGGATTCCTCTGCCACCAGGTTATAACAAAAGTGAGGCACACACCCATCCCAACAATCTTGACAGAAAAAGATTGCAAAACTGATCTGCAAAATAAAAGTCATGAAGTACTTTTTGGTTCTCTTTTGTGGGGTTCACTCCATGTGCCATTTCTTTTCTCTTTCAGAATCAGCACTCTATTCTTCTCAAAGTTAATGTTCTAGATCTGCATCTTCCAACTATAACTGACTGTTTTGCAGCGAGGAAAACTATAATTACAGTGTACCTAATAAATAGTACCTCGCCTAACTGATAATAACACTACAAGAACATTGCAAGAAACAGTCTGGTTACTGGCTTTAAACTGATGACTGACAAAGCTGTTTTTGTTAAATAAGTGTGAAAATGTGGGATGATCCTGTGATCTCTGTGGAATCCATTTAAACCCTGACTGTAGCACTTGAGAAGGTGAGCAATGGTTCTGGATCAGGACTAAAGCCAGCATTTTATTAACTTTGCTTTTTTCCATTTTATCATGGATTTGGAGTTTCTGAACAACCTGGTGCTTTTCAGCAGATGGCACATCCATGGCAGCCATGCAATGAATGAAGTTGTGTCCAAAACACTTCCAAAAAGCTCACCACACATTGGCAAGTACCGGCAACTGTGTGGCATTGTGTGAAACGTTTGTGGCGAGTAGTGCCATGTTTGTTTTGATTGTGTTTGAGACCACCATTACCCATTCTCTATGTAATGTGGAGTTGCATCAGGAAGGGCATCTGGAGTAAAAATTGTGCTAAATCAATATGTACATTCATCTTGGATATGCCGTGGCAACCCCAAGTGAAAAAAAACTTTCTTACTAGTTGCATGTTTGTAGTGGATGGTGGTGAGGAGGGTTACTAAATTCTGCAAACATGTCATCTGTGTGAGAGAGATTGAAGATCTAGGCTTTCAATGACTTCCTGGATGCTGCCGTTAGACGTTTATCTGAAAACAGTGAAAGCACTGAACTTGTAGATAGATTCACTTATCTCGGAAATGACGTTCCCATCTCTGGATCCTTGGTGTGTGAGAGTGGGACATGCCTGGGAAAAGGTTATGGAGTCGTGAGGTTGCTAGACAGAGGTGTTTGGTGATGCTGATATCTTTGGAAGAGAATGAAGGTCCAAGGCTTTAGAGTCCTGGTACTTCTTAAGACTAACTACTGACATAAGGTGACCCCTGAGCATCTTTGGGACTGGGTCTCTTCATCAGACTTGGGTATCAGGGTTCTTAGGTAGACTCAGATGAGAAGCATCACTTGCATGGTGAGGGAGGGCATAATCCAACGCACGGGTGCCTCAGTGCTGAGGCCCCCAGCAGGTGGAATAAACCAAGGGGATGACCCGGTTTTACCTGGCTGTGCCAGACACATGGTTACTTTCTAGAGGATGGTTTTGGACTGGTTGTGTGCCCTGATGGTTGCCATCCATGAACCAAGGTGCTTCCAGCGCATGCTACCAGACCTGACTTGACCAGATCCAATATGTTCAAATTATTGTGGTCTTACACTCTCTTACCACCTCAGAGCTGTTGGTTATGAGATAAATATTTATACTGCTTGACTAGAATGTTCTAATATTAGCCATAGCAGTAATGTGACTACAATAGCAGCACTAAATTAGGACTTCAAACATTTTCTTAGCAAAATCTAGCACCTGGATCCAAACGATAATATTTTAATCACATTTCTTTTAACTTTGGTCTAGATAAGAAACTTACTACTGGACACTCCTGCAGACTGTAACATGAATGTTATTCGCTGCTTGAGCACTGTAATCGCAGACCATCCTCGTTGTTATTACCATATAAGTTAACAGTTTTGTTTGTGATGATCTTTGCTTTTCAAACACATACTTTCTTCTTCCTCTTCTTCTTCAGCTTCTTTTTCTTTTCTTTCTTGCCAAGTCCCTCATCCTCACTGTCTGACGAGGACAGAGAGCTGTCGACTGAATACAGCTCCTGATAAAAGACAAAAGAGAAAGTATTCTTTATTCATTTATCCTGTTATTGAGGGAGAAATATCAGCAAGCAGTGACATAAACTTTGGAAATGACAGAAACTGACAAACAAGCTCATTGAATCCTACATATAACTTCAAAACCACATAAATTGAGAGACTATGAAACAGAAGGAAGACGTGCCTGCTTCAGCTGCATTCAAAGCCTTCCGGCGGTGTTGTGTGGATTAGAATGACGTGCTATTTCAGGTTTTGCACATATTGGTTTTAGCCACTGCAAAGCTATCATAAAATAATGGTTTACTTCTCTGATTTCATAAATTTCTGAGTGGAAGTGGTCTGTCTCTCTCGTTGACAACCACACTTGCTCCTAATCCATCATACATTAAACGTCCAGCAAGTGGCAGTGACGTTTATGGGATATTACACAGCCAAAATTAAAGTTTATTTTTCAATTGATCTGATAAATCAACATTTGAAAGTGTTTATTCTTATTATATGTCCTTGTAATGTTGTGAATTGCATACTTGTTTTTGTGTTGTCATGTGAAAAAAGCTGGAAGGCATGGACTCAACTGTCATTTATTTATCCATCTATTTACTACCTGCATTTTATCAGGTACATGCCCAGGTTTGTAAAAAGCATTGGACCATAATCAAGGTTCAAAAACATTCATATACAGTTTTGAACATTTATGTTACAAATATTTTAGCATTTTATTAACATAATTAAAGATATACCACCACGAAACACTGTTGGATCCCATGTTCCACAAGTCATGTATTCAGAGTGATAAGCTTCCAAACATGAGGAGTTAACGCTCCTTGCTGTTGGGCATCAGGAACATGGCTACGGACTGTGGCCCTATGTGTCGTAGGAGTAGGTGGATTTTAGAACTGGACCCGTTTAACTGGGTCATGATTCACAAGGCTGGGGTGCGGCACAACAACGCGGATGCACTGAAGTGCCGACCGGCTTCTCCCCCCTCGAAGGGACCCAGATAGGTCGGCTGGGGAGCTCACGGTCGCAAAACGTGGGAGATTAGGGCTGCTCATCACCTCCCAGGGTGTCCCATTCAGGTCCCAAGGCTGCCTGCTCCCTGTCAGGGAGCGACTCTGAGCTCTGGGCCCGGCAACAGGATGACCCAGATATTAGCACCATAGTGGGGTTGTTGGAATGGAACGCAGCAAGACTACCTGGAAACTTGGGACAGAGTTCAGCCGCCTATCGATGGTAGGTGGACTGTTGTATTGGACTGTGCAGCCGACAGCATCTGGGGGGGACCAAATTCAGGTGGTGGTCCCCTCATCTATGGTGCCTGAGCTCCTGCGACAGTTACATGGGGAGCCTACTGCGGCACACTTCTCGGCGGAGCGAGTGTGGGAGATGGCCAGAGGGTCTTACTATTGGGCCTTCATGTTGAGAGACATTAAACCCTGGTGCAAGCAGTGTGAGGCCTGCCAGACCCACCAGTGCCCTGTTCCCAGACTGAGAGCACCTATGGGGGGGTCTCAGGCGGCCTGTCCACTACAGAGGGTGGCGGCAGACATTTTGGAGTTGCCTTTGACCTCCAGGGGGAACGGATACGTTCTAGTGGTGGAGGATTACTTCTCCAAATTTGTTAATCTGTACGCTCTGCCAAATCAGACAGCGCAGACAGTGGCTCACTGCCTGTTTGAGGATTATGTGTTGGTGCATGGGGTCCCTGAAGTCCTTCACAGTGATCAGGGCTGCCAATTTTAGGCAGAGGTGATTCAGAGCCTGTGTCAGCGATTGGGCATGAAGAAAACACGCACCACCGCATATAACCCAAAATCTAATGGCATGGTGGAGCGTCATAACAGGACTGATTGATCAGCTGGCTAAAATGCTGCTGTCGCATTGGGGTGAATGGGACTTGTATGTGAAGCAAATGGCTTTTGCCTACAACACGTCTAAGCATTCCAGTACCCAGTTCACCCCCTACTTCCTCATGCACGGGCGTGAAGCTTGGGTTCCAGCTGACGTGCATGTACCATTGGGTATTCGAGACCACTGGGGTGCGGGGACGCAGGCGGAGTGTATGTGTCGTCTATGGCAGAGAGGTTGAAGTCCGCATTCAGCATGGCCCAGCTCAATTTGGCAGAATCTCATGATCGGCAGAAACTGTACTACGACAAAAGTGGCTGTCACCACGCCTATGGTGTGGGTGCACTGGTGTGGCTGAATAACAGTGAACAGGAGGTCAGCTCTGTGGAAAAACAGGTTGCTGATATCCTCCTATCTAAAGGTATAGAAATGGATTTAAATAACATTGAAGCATGCCACCCTCTGCCCCGGAGAAATGACGGTGATAAACAAACCGTCATCATGAGAGTCATCAACAGAAAACACAAAACAGCACTGTTAAAACAAGGAAGAAAACTGAAAGGGACAAACGTATTCATCAATGAACATCTCACCAAACGGAACGCCGACATCGCCAGGAAAGCACGCTTTTTAAAGAAACAGGGAAAAATCCAGCACACATGGACTTCAAACTGTAAAATATTCATCAAACTGAATGGATCACCAGAACAAGCAAAGGTTATGGCAATAAGGAACATCGAGGAGCTGGACAAATATGAACAATAGGTATAAGGACTCAAACACATCACAGCACCATGATGCAGACTGGAACAACCCACTCATCCACATCATCTACACCCGGAGACAAGAGAGACATAATGACTAAGGATAATGATCTGTTTATTTCTGCCCAGGAGCTCTGTCTAGATACATTTAATTATAATAATTCTGCTAACTAACCCTTCGAATCTGAAAATGATCCTGATACATTTTTCAGTGAGAATATTGTGAGACAGTGCAAATATTTTACAGAAGAACAATTCAAAAATTATAAAATCAATGATGAAGATTTTTAAATTATACATTTCAACAGCAGAAGTCTTTCTCGTAATCTGTCCACTATTAATGATTGTTTGAAAACATCCAAAAAAAGTTTTTCAGTTATTGCAATTTCAGAAACATGGTTAAATGAGGATAATAAAGATCTGGTATATCTTGATGGTTATGAATTGTTTCTGGTTAATAGGCAGACGAGAAGGGGCGGAGGCATTGCATTGTTTGTAAGGTCAGATTATAACTGTAAACTCATTAACAACATGTCATTTACAGTGGACATCATCATGGAATGTGTTACCATAGAAATTACATCTATAAACTTCAAAAACAAATGAGACAAATATTGACACCTTTGAAGACATTATCTTAGGAATGTACAACAAAATCAACAGAAATAAGCATTTATTTGTCTGTGGAGATTTCAATATAATATAGATTTTTTTAAACCCTCACAATCATCCACAAATTACCTCATTTATAAACACCTTGTACTGTTTAGGACTGTTTCCAACCATCATTCATCCTAGCAGAATAACTATGGATTCAACAACTCTCATTGACAATATTTTAACTAACGTTATATCCGGTAATCTTAGTGGGGGACTACTGGTCAGTGATATCAGTGATCACTTGCCAGTTTTCTCAGTCTTTGCATTGGAGGGTTGTTGTAAATATCGAAGCAATATCAAATTCATGAGTAGAAAAGTAACACCTGAAACAATTGAAAATTTAAGGGAGGATTTATCAAGTCAGAATTGGTCGGATGTTTTTGTTGATGATGTTGACAGGTCATATGATGCTTTCATTTCCATTTTTTCCAGTTTGTATAATAAACACTGTTCATTTGTTGACAAAATATATAGAAATCAATATAGCAACAAACCATGGATAACTAAGGGGCTTCAGAGGGCATGTAAAAAGAAAAACTTACTATATAAACAATTCATAAAACTACGAACTAAGGAAGCTGAAAGTAAGTATAAAACATATAAGAATAAGTTAATCAATATCACGAGACTCAGTAAAAAAGATATTATAATGAGTTACTTGTCAAAAATAGAAATAACATCAAAAACACATGGAACATATTAAATGAAATAGTAAAAAAGAATAGAGTAACTAGAGATTATCCTTCATTTTTTCAGAGTAACAACTACATCACGATTAATAACGATGAGTCTATTGCTGAACACTTTAATGAATACTTCGTTAATGTGGGTAAAAATCTTGCCAGTAAAACTGACTCATCAACTAATAACTTCTTGACTGATTTTAATAATTTGGATATGGCTTTATTAAAAAAAGTTATTGATTGTATAGTAAAACCGTTCAATTATATTTGCAATATGTCACTAAGTACTGGTAAATTTCCTTCTCAAATGAAAATAGCCAAAGTAATTCCTCAGATTAAAACTGGTGACAAACACACATTTTCTAATTATAGACCTATATCACTCCTGCCACAATTTTCCAAAATTTTGGAAAAAATATTTGCTAAAAGATTAAATGATTATTTACTGAAGCATTTGTGAAGAACAATATGGATTCAGAAGGTCTCGAACTACATCACATGCTTTGATGGACTTTGTGGAAAGTATAGCAACTGCAATTGACAATAAACAATACACAATAGGTGTTTTTTTGATTTACAGAAAGCGTTTGACACAATTAACCATGGAATACTATTAACTAAACTGCAGAAATATGGAATCAGAGGTCTGGCATATGAATGGATAGTAGATAGATAGATGGAATGGTAGATAGAATGGTAGATAGATGGAATGAACAGCTTCTGGACATAGTGGAGAAAGAACTGGAAAAATGTAAGGTTTGGTTTGACGTTAATAAGTTGTCACTCAACCTTGGGAAAACTAAATGTATTATATTTGGAAATAAACAGGCACCAAAATGTAAAAATTTAACTATAAACAATAAGGAAATTGAGTTAGTAACAGAGAATACATTTTTAGGTGTTATAATTGATAATAAACTTAGCTGGAATCCACATATAAATTATGTGAAATCAAAATTGTCAAAAACTATAGCCATTTTGTATAAAGCCAAAGACGTACTGCCACAAGAAGGGTTACTTACTTTATATCATTCTTTGATGGTACCATATATGACATATTGTGGTGAGTCATGGGGAAACACTTACAAATCAAATACCAATCCAATATTCCTTTTGCAAAAACAAGCCATACGAATCATCTGCAATAAACATTATCATGAACCAACTCATTCTCTATTTGTGTCTTTAAATTTATTAAAATTCATAGATTTGGTTGATTACATTACAATTTAAACTTTGTTTCAAGTGAAAAACCAAGCTTTACCGAGACATGTCCAGAGACTGTTCCGATTGAGGGAATCCAGATATAGTTTAAGAGGTTGTGCAATTTTTATGAAACCACCAGTAAGAACAAATGTAAAGGGTTTTTGCATGTCTGTGGTTGGGGTGAGGAAATGGAACATATGTTCAACAGAGGTTAGAATGAGTGGTACCTTAGTAAGATTTAAGAAACTACTCAAAAAGAACATCATATCTAAAGCATAAAGAAGCAAATATAATTTGATTTATAGGGAATGTTCAATTTATAAGTGGGACTTATTGTATATTTGAATGTGTGGGTATGTATATGCGTATGTAGATATATAGATATGGGTAGGTGTATATGTATATATGTATATAAGTGACTGTGTATATGTATGTATATATATGTATATATTTATGTATGTAAAGTATATATGTATGTATATAGGTATATATGGCACAGCCCAAGCAGAGGGTCACCCCCAAGAGCCTGGTCTGCTTGAGGTTTCTTCCTTATAGGGAGTTTTTCCTCACCACAGTTCCCTAGTGCTTGCTCTGGGGGTTGGTAAGGTTAGTCCTTACTTGCGTAAAGTGCCTTGATTCGACTTTCTTGTGATCTGGTACTATATAATTATATTTATATAGTACCAGATCACAAGTGAATAGTATATTGATGTGTATGTCTGTGTGTCGACATGTAGTATTGAATTTGTTATGTAAATATGACTGATTAGAATTGTTGGACTTGTACTAGCAGTGGTGGGCGCTAATAAGCTTTGCTTCAGCCCACACCCTTTCGGACTCACTAGTTTTGTCTGTGTTTGTGGAATTGTTCATTTTTTTCTATTTGAATATTTTGTGTGCCCAATAAAAACTTTGTCACTTTGTCACTTAATCCCACTGAAAACCGCACCAAGTTGGTGCCACACTGGAAAGGCCCCTATCAGATCGCTCAGGTGTTAGCTTCAGGTGGGGAAGATGCCCTGACATACCGCATTGTTAACCCTCTGGACTCGATGGAACGAGCCCAGGTTGTTCACCATGACAGACTCAAGCCATACACTCTGCCGTTGCCGACGGATGCGCCTCCTGCTGCTCCTCTTGCCTGCAGTCCCATCTGGCCAGTCGCCCAGGCCCCGGATGTGAAGGGTCAGCCTCAGGCTGCGAGTGGAGATTACAAACTCTGGGGGGAATTCGAGGGCATCGGTGCCCACTCAATCTCGTGGGGGGAGAGTGGTACGACCTCCAGTGCACCTCAAAGACTTCATTAGGTTTTGAGTCCAGTGCAGCGCGTTTGTTATGATTTTACGGTGATTGGTGGATGCTAATTAAATCTGACTATTCAGGAGTCTGTTATACTGTTTTTTTTTATTTGTTGATGTTGTTTGTTTGTTATGATATATGTGCTTTGTTTGCGGTGGCACCAGAAACGAGGACGTTTCATGTTGAGGGGGGACGTGTGTAACAGACTTTCTGATGTCTTTGCTTTATCTTTATTTATTTCCTTTATTTACTGTGAAGCTGCACAGGGTTAATTTTGGCACTGTTGTGTTGCCTAGACGTTAGGTGAGGAGCAATGGGCTCTCGTATGGAAACGCACAATAAAAGGAGCCACGCTGTTGCTGCGCTCGAACGGTCCACAGTCGTCCCATCACCTTTTTAATATTTCACGCCTGTCAAGAACCACACCGCGGCTACAATAAGATAAGGTAATTTAATCTCTCCTGCTCACCTTTCCATCGCCACCTCCTGTAGGACATTTAAATTTACTCTTGTCTCCCTCCGGCTTCCTGAGGTCTGCAGGCTGTAATACTATCTCAACTGCCGGCGGCACTAAGCAGGGAAGTACCACCGGTGGCGACGGGCCTCCACCGGGATCTGCTGCTTCTGGAGCTGCACACGGGCACAGAAATCCAGAGTGAAAGAATTAGAAACAAATCTGATGCATGTGCTAATTTGCAGATAGAACACTTTGGAAGATCTGCAGCCAGAAATGCATTTTACATGTAAAGTGATGAATGACTACACACCGTCCCCACCAGCTCAACCTACTGCTTGTGATTGCAACAGAACAGTGCATGTGACTGCACTTCCTTATTTTTCTACTTCCTTGACATGTTTAGCCAGTTTCAAGCACAGGAATACAAATCGGAGCTTTTAGTTGCTCTGTGAAAGAGCAAACTGAAATGAATAGAAAAAAGCAGTGTCTGAGAAGCTGAGTGAGCTTTGCCAAATGATCACTCAAAGGCTTTCCTATTCCAGATTCCAAAGTGCCATGCCCCTGAAGGAAAAATCTCTCTGTTTTTGTGTAAACAAGCTGTGAGCCATGGAAACAGTTCCTTTAAAAACTTCAAAGAAAATATTAATTTCAATAAGTAGTTCATTGCAATGACTGCTGTTTTTAATAGTTTGTTTCTAAGTAAGAGGGGAAGCCACAATGTAAAATTTACACTTAATTATTAAAACAAGGACAGTTAGCTTCGTGAAAATTAATCTTAGGAAAAAGAAAGACTGCAAACCTTCGGAGAGAGCGGGCTCCATTGCACCCCAGACTTGAGCCCTGTCCAAGGACTGAGCTTGTCCTCTATGACACTCAGACCAACCTGGAGACTAAAGGTGTGACAGTCATGAGACTCTGGATGGGCGGGGCCTAAAACCAGTGTCAAATGTCTTTCCCCACATCAACACACATTTCCTTCCAAACGTTTCAGAGTAAAAGTCATTTAAAATAACATATTTAACTTTATAAAATGTAGCCTTTCAATGGCTTTTATTTTAATTAATTTACTTTTCTACATTAATTTGCTGATTTATAGTCACTGCCCTAAATTATCTATCCATCTATCTATCTATCTATCTATCTATCTATCTATCTATCTATCTATCTATCTATCTATCTATCTATCTATCTATCTATCTATCTATCTATCTATCTATCTATCTATCTATCTATCTAGAGAGAGAGAGAGAGAGAGAGAAGTGAATAAGCTTTATTGTCATTGTATAAAAAACACAATGAAATGTCGTTCGGCAACACCCCTGTGCAGCAGCTCCCTCACAGATAAATTACAATATACAATAGACTATCACATATAAAATATATAGTCTGTTAAAAACTCAGTATAAATAAGATAATGAATATTAAATACATATTTTAAAGAATAAAACAGTGGAGGGAATATCCAGTGCAATAATAAAAACAGTGCAGTGTAATCCCCAGTGCGATACAAGTAGTCAATATTCTTCTAAAAGTCTTTTCACAGCCATTGGGAAAAAGCTGTCCTTCAGTCTGTTTGTGCGGGCTCGGATAACCCGGAGCCTGCCAGACGGGAGGATGGAGAAGAGGGAGTGTCCCGGATGGTAGGGATCATTCGTGATCTTTGTGGCCCGTTTTGAGTAAATCTCAGCCACGGATGGGAGCGGGCAACCGATGATCCGCTGAGCTGTTTTAATCAAGCTGTTTCTTCTCAGATGCGGTGCAGCTGGCGTACCACACCGTACATCCATATGTGAGTACGCTCTCGATGGTGCAGCTGTAGAAATTCTTCAACAGAGGCGGAGGCAGCTTGTTCTTTTTCAATGTTCTTAGGAAAAATAGGCATTGCTGGGCCTTTTTAACCATATGATTGGTATTGGCTGTCCAGCCAACTTCCTCAGAGATGTGTAGTCCTAGGAACTTGAATTCTTGGACACATTCCACCCATTCCCCTTTGATCATCAGAGCATGATGAGGTGTAGCCCGCGCCTTCTGAAAGTCAATTAGTATTTCTTTCTTGGTATTCAGGTCGAGATGGTTTTCACTGCACCATGTCACCAGTGAATAGGGCGTTTCATTGTTGTCACTGATCAGTCCCACGACTGTCGTGTCATCAGCAAATTTGATGACAGAGTTGGTGGCGCTGTGAATAGCAACGCAGTCATGGGTGTATAGTGTGTACAAGATGGGGCTTAGTACACACCCTTGTGGCACGCCAGTGTTGATGACAGTGGAAGCGGATATGGAGTTGCCTATTCTCACATACTGCCGTCTGTTTGTCAGAAAGTCCTTAATCCATAGGCATAGCGGGGTTCCAAGCTTCAATGCCTGCAGTTTGTTGACAAGCCTACTAGGGCTGATGGAATTGAACGCTGAGCTGAAATCAACAAACAGCATTCGGACATAAGTGTTTGACATAAGTCATTCAATCCCGAAATGGCAGAGCATTTGGGCACAGGAATGATCCTGGCAGTTTTCAGGCAGGCAGGGACTGTGGTCTGCTGCAGTGATTGATTAAAAATCTTTGTAAACACATCAGCCAGTTGGTAAGCACACAACTTCAGCAGCCTCCCTGGCACGTTGTCGAGCCCAGGTGCCTTGCTGATATCGATCTTCCTCAGTACCTGCAGTACCTGGTGCTGCTGGATAACAAGGGGCTGACTGTAAGGTGATGTTGGTGGCAGCAACAACGTGTCTTCAGCCTGTCCTCTTCCTTCCTCAAAGCGGGAGAAAGAGGCATTGAGCTGGTCCAGGAAAGCCACATCTGCGTCAAGGGGAGTGATGTGGCATTTTTTATAATCCGTGATGTTTTGGATACCCTTCCACATGGAGCGTGCATTGCCCTCTATGAATTTGGCCTCTATGCGCTTCCTGTAGTTTGCCTTGGCAGCCTTAATATCTCGGGTCAGGTCTGCTCTGGCCTGTCTGTATGAGTCTCTGTTCCCTGACCTCAGTGCCATGTCCCGAGCCTGGAGAAGTAATCTGGTCTTTTTACTAAACCAGGGTTTTTGGTTGGGGAAGACCTTCACCACCTTTTTAGTTGTTGCATTGTCCATAGAAAAAAGAAATGTATGACAGGACTGAGTCAGTAAAATGCTCAATGTCTGTGTGCTCAAAAATGTCCCACTCTGTGTCCTCAAAGCAGTCTTGAAGAGACAGTTTGTGTTGTGTGGGCCGCTGAAGAGGAGGTACTGCTGGCCCACCACCACCAGAGGGCGCCCTGCCTGGAGTGCGGGCTCCAGGCACCAGAGGGCGCCGCCGCCTCACGTGAGCAGCTACGGTGACAGCTGTCACCCATCACCTGAGACAGCTGACGGCAATCATCTGTGGGGTATATCAGCAGGACGGCACCTCCACCTCATTGCCGAGATATCGTTTCTACCTACGAGGTAACGTATCAAAGCTGACGGAGTGTATCCTTTTGGATTAGTGTATAGCTTGTGGAGTACTGTTCCAACGAGAGGTGGAGGTAACTTCCCTGCTGTTCGGAGTCTTGGGTGCAAACGCGCCCCCATCTAACTGTTCTTTGTTCCTCGCCAGCAGTACCAGGTCCGACACGCGGAGGCAGTGGCCACCTGGGAGTTCGGGACTTGGTGGCTCCAGTATTTCCGGGGTCCTGTGGCAGAGGAAGCCGTGTGGTTCGGGTCTTACCTTGGAGAGGAGTCTCCTATCTTCGAGCCTGCCCACACGACACTTTTGTGAATTGACTGTTGTCCATTTCGTGATTGGTTGTATTCGTTGTGCACGTTCACAACAGTAAAGCCTTGTTATTTGACTTTCTCCATTGTCCGTTCATTTGCGCCCCCTGTTGTGGGTCCGTGTACTGACACTTTCCCAACAGTTTGGTCTCTTCAGTCCAACACTGAATTGTTTTATTCAGCGGTTTTGTTGTGTGGGCCGCCAGAAGAGGAGGTACTGCTGGCCCACCACCACCAGAGGGCACCCTGCCTGGAGTGCGGGCTCCAGGCACCAGAGGGCGCTGCCGCCTAACAGGAGTAGCCGGGGTGACAGCTGACACTCATCACCTATGACAGCTGTCACCACTCATCTGATCAGCATCAGTATATCAGCAAGACGTCATCTCCACCTCTTTGCCGAGATATCGCTCTACCAAGGAGGTAACGTACTCAGCCAATTGTGTTATCGTCTTGACAATAATACTTTGTTGCTTGTGTGTAGGACAGCTGGAGACTGTATTGGACTTTATTGGATAAGTACTCACATTCCTACACTACAGTATTTTTCTGATGAGAGGTGGAGGTGGTGTTTCCACCCTACGTGTTGCTGGGTGCAGACGCACCCACATCTGACTGTTTCTGTTCCTCGCCAGCAGTACCGGATCCGACGAGCGGAGGCAGTGGCCACCTGGGAGTTCGGGACTTGGCGGCTCCAGTATTCCCGGGGTTCGGTGGCGGAGGAAATCGGGTGGTTCCGGTTCGACTTGGACAGACGTCTCCTATCTTCGAGCCTGCCCACACGACACCGTTGGAATTCGGCTTATTCTTTGACATTGTAATCGGTTGTGTTTGTTGTGCGTGTTTCACAACAGTAAAGCATTGTTATTTGACTTCCTCCATTGTCCGTTCATTTGCGCCCCCTGTTGTGGGTCCGTGTTCCTACACTTTCCCAACAGGATATCTCGGCCAACGTCATGGATCCCGAGGGGCGTCAACCGGCTGTTGAACGGCCAATGGAAGACCAGGGCGCACAGGCATCCGCAGGAGGGGTGATCGGTGAGTTGCAGCGGATCCTCACCGCTTTCACGGCTCGGTTGGATTTAATGACCGAGCAGAACGTCCTCCTGAACCGCAGGGTGGAGGCTCTCGCTGCACAGGTGGAAGCGCGCCCTCAGGGCGCCGCTGCGGCTCTCCCTCCTGTCGACCCTGTGCATAACAGTGACGTTCCACAGGTCGTTCAACGACCCCTCCCACCTTCCCCGGAAGCATACATAAGCCCCCCAGAGCCGTACGGAGGCTGTGTGGAGACGTGCGCTGACTTCCTTATGCAGTGTTCGCTCGTCTTCGCACAGCGTCCCGTCATGTACGCGACTGATGCTAGCAAAATAGCTTATGTGATAAATCTGCTTCGCGGTGAGGCACGCGCTTGGGCTACAGCGCTCTGGGAGCAAAATTCACAGCTCCTTCAGACATATGATGGGTTTGTGAGGGAGTTCAGAACAGTGTTCAATCACCCAAATAGAGGAGAGACTGCTTCAGCCGTGCTGCTGTCAATGAGACAGGTGGCGCCGGAGCGCAGCTGCCTATGCAGTCGACTTCCGCATCGCGGCTGCGAGGTCTGGCTGGAATAGCACTGCCCTGCGCGCCGCCTTTGTAAACGGACTGTCGTTGGTCCTCAAGGAGCACCTGGTGGCAAAGGACGAACCGCGGGATTTAGATGGGCTTATTGATCTCGTTATTCGATTAGACAATCGGATAGAAGAACGCCATTGGGAACGAGACGAAGGGCGTGGCCGGGCACGTGCCGTCCCTCTCCCTTCCGGTTCCGACCGCGTCCCGCCCTCCCCACGCTCCACGGCCCCTACTCTCCGTGGGGTTACAGCTCCCCCTGCTGACGAAGCTATGGACACGAGCAGGGCCACATTTAGGGCACCAGATAGACAGAGGAGGCTGGTCCGCGGAGCGTGTTTTGTTTGTGGCTCGACAGAGCATCAGGTTAGAGACTGCCCCGAGCGGTTTAAACACCAACGCCCGCCCCTAGAAACTGGGCTAGGGGTGGGCCGAGACATTCACGTGGGACACACCCATATTGCCACACGACTCCCAGTTACAATCCTTTATGAGGATTCAACCCTGAAGGCCCCAGCACTGGTGGACACGGGCTCTGAAGGGAATCTGTTAGACAGTAAATGGGCCAGGGAGATAGGGCTCCCTCTGGTGGCGCTTACCTCTCCTGTGCAGGTACGGGCACTAGATGGCTCCCTACTCCCTCCTATCACACATAAGACACCACCAGTAACTCTGGTGGTGTCAGGGAATCACCGGGAGGTGATCGAGTTTTTTGTGACTCCTGCCACCTCCCGTGTGATTCTCGGGTTCCCCTGGATGTTAAAACACAATCCCCGGATCGATTGGCCGTCCGGGGTAGTGGTTCAGTGGAGCGAGACCTGCCATCGGGTATGTTTAGGTTCCTCGGTTCCTCCCGGTTCCCAGGCTAGGGAGGAGGTCAGAGTCCCGCCCAATCTAGGGATGGTGCCGGTGGAGTACCATGACCTTGTGGACGTGTTCAGCAAGGATCTGGCGCTCACCCTTCCCCCCCCACCGTCCGTACGATTGTGCCATTGATTTGGTTCCAGGCGTTGAGTTCCCGTCCAGCAGGCTGTACAACCTCTCACGACCTGAGCGCGAATCAATGGAGACCTACATCCGGGACTCTCTAGCTGCCAGGTTGATCCGGAATTCCACCTCCCCGATGGGTGCAGGTTTCTTTTTTGTGGGTAAAAAGGATGGCGGACTACGTCCATGCATTGATTACAGGGGGCTGAACGAGATCACGGTTCGTAACCGATACCCCTTGCCCTTGTTGGATTCTGTGTTCACGCCCCTGCATGGAGCCAAAATGTTCACCAAGCTCGATCTTAGAAATGCGTATCACCTGGTTCGGATCCGGAAGGGAGACGAGTGGAAGACGGCATTCAACACCCCCTTAGGTCACTTTGAGTACCTGGTCATGCCGTTCGGCCTCACAAACGCCCCCGCGACGTTCCAAGCTTTGGTTAATGATGTCTTGCGGGATTTCCTGCACCGATTCGTCTTCGTATATCTGGACGATATACTCATCTTTTCTCCGGATCCTGAGACTCATGTCCGGCATGTACGTCAGGTCCTGCAGCGGTTGTTGGAGAACCGGCTGTTTGTGAAGGGCGAGAAGTGTGAGTTCCACCGCACATCTTTGTCCTTCCTGGGGTTTATCATCTCCCCCAACTCCGTCGCTCCTGATCCGGCCAAGGTTGCGGCGGTGAGAGACTGGCCCCAACCCACTAGCCGTAGGAAGCTGCAACAGTTCCTCGGCTTTGCTAATTTCTACAGGAGGTTCATTAAGGGCTACAGTCAGGTAGTTAGCCCCCTGACAGCCCTGACCTCACCAAAAGTCCCCTTCACCTGGTCGGATCGTTGCGATGCCGCGTTCAAGGAGTTGAAACGGCGCTTCTCGTCTGCACCTGTTCTGGTGCAGCCCGATCCTAGTCGCCAGTTAGTGGTTGAAGTGGACGCCTCGGAGTCAGGGATAGGAGCTGTGCTTTCCCAGAGCGGGAAGACCGATAAGGTCCTTCACCCGTGTGCCTATTTTTCCCGCAGGTTGACCCCGGCCGAACGGAACTATGACGTCGGCAATCGAGAACTCCTTGCGGTGAAAGAGGCTCTTGAAGAGTGGAGACATCTGTTGGAGGGAACGTCCGTGCCATTCACGGTTTTCACTGACCACCGGAACCTGGAGTATATCAGGACCGCCAAGCGGCTGAACCCCAGGCAAGCCCGCTGGTCACTGTTCTTCGGCCGTTTTGACTTCCGGATCACCTACCGTCCCGGGACCAAAAACCAGAGATCGGATGCCTTGTCCCGGGTACATGAAGATGAAGTCAAAACGGAGTTGTCGGATCCACCGGAACCCATCATCCCGGAGTCCACTATCGTGGCCACCCTCACCTGGGACGTAGAGAGAACCGTCCGGGAGGCCCTGGCACGAAGCCCGGACCCCGGAACTGGGCCGAAGAACAGACTCTACATCCCACCAGAGGCCAGGGCTGCAGTCCTGGACTTCTGTCACGGCTCTAAGCTCTCCTGTCATCCAGGGGTGCGAAGAACCGTGGCAGTTGTCCGGCAGCGCTTCTGGTGGGCGTCCCTAGAGGCCGACATCCGGGATTATATCCAGGCCTGCACCACCTGCGCCAGGGGCAAGGCTGACCATCGCAGGGCTTCGGGACTGCTCCAGCCGCTGCCCGTGCCCCATCGCCCCTGGTCCCACATCGGCCTGGATTTTGTCACGGGCCTCCCGCCATCCCAGGGCAACACCACCATCCTCACGATAGTGGACCGATTCTCCAAAGCGGCCCACTTCGTGGCCCTCCCGAAGCTCCCGACGGCCCAGGAGACAGCGGACCTCCTGGTCCACCACGTCGTCCGGCTGCATGGGATCCCAACAGACATCGTCTCCGATCACGGTCCCCAGTTCTCCTCGCACGTCTGGAGGAGCTTCTGCCGGGAACTGGGGGCCACGGTGAGTCTCTCATCCGGGTATCATCCCCAGACCAACGGGCAAGCAGAACGGGCCAATCAGGAGATGGAGCAGGCCCTGCGTTGCGTGACAGCCGCGCACCCGGCGGCCTGGAGTACCCATCTGGCCTGGATCGAGTATGCCCATAACAGCCAGGTGTCGTCAGCCACCGGCCTCTCCCCTTTCGAGGTATGTCTGTGGTACCAACCTCCTCTGTTTCCGGTGGTTGAGGGAGAGGTCGGTGTGCCCTCGGTCCAGGCCCACCTACGGAAGTGCCGTCGGGTGTGGCGTGCCGCCCGTTCTGCCTTGCTGAGGGCCCGGATGAGGACGAAGGCCCATGCAGACCGTCGGCGGACCCCGGCCCCTACGTACCGGCCAGGGCAGGCAGTGTGGTTGTCTACTAAGGACATACCCCTTCAAGTGGACTCCCCTAAGCTGCAGGACCGGTATATCGGTCCGTTTAAAATCATCAAGGTACTCAGTCCAGCCGCAGTGAGGCTTCAGCTTCCGGCCTCACTGCGGATCCATCCCGTTTTCCACGTGTCCCGGATCAAGCCCCATCACACCTCACCCCTCTGTACTCCGGGTCCGGCACCACCTCCTGCCCGGATCATCGATGGCGAGCCGGCTTGGACTGTGCGCCGGCTCTCAGACGTCCGTAGGATGGGCCGGGGCTTCCAGTATTTGGTGGACTGGGAGGGGTACGGACCTGAAGAACGCTCCTGGGTGAAGAGGAGCTTCATCCTGGACCCGGCCCTCCTGGCCGATTTCTACCGCCGCCACCCGGACAAGCCTGGTCGGGCGCCAGGAGGCGCCCGTTGAGGGGGGGGTCCTGTTGTGTGGGCCGCCAGAAGAGGAGGTACTGCTGGCCCACCACCACCAGAGGGCACCCTGCCTGGAGTGCGGGCTCCAGGCACCAGAGGGCGCTGCCGCCTAACAGGAGTAGCCGGGGTGACAGCTGACACTCATCACCTATGACAGCTGTCACCACTCATCTGATCAGCATCAGTATATCAGCAAGACGTCATCTCCACCTCTTTGCCGAGATATCACTCTACCAAGGAGGTAACGTACTCAGCCAATTGTGTTATCGTCTTGACAATAATACTTTGTTGCTTGTGTGTAGGACAGCTGGAGACTGTATTGGACTTTATTGGATAAGTACTCACATTCCTACACTACAGTATTTTTCTGATGAGAGGTGGAGGTGGTGTTTCCACCCTACGTGTTGCTGGGTGCAGACGCACCCACATCTGACTGTTTCTGTTCCTCGCCAGCAGTACCGGATCCGACGAGCGGAGGCAGTGGCCACCTGGGAGTTCGGGACTTGGCGGCTCCAGTATTCCCGGGGTTCGGTGGCGGAGGAAATCGGGTGGTTCTGGTTCGACTTGGACAGACGTCTCCTATCTTCGAGCCTGCCCACACGACACCGTTGGAATTCGGCTTATTCTTTGACATTGTAATCGGTTGTGTTTGTTGTGCGTGTTTCACAACAGTAAAGCATTGTTATTTGACTTCCTCCATTGTCCGTTCATTTGCGCCCCCTGTTGTGGGTCCGTGTTCCTACACTTTCCCAACAGGTTTAGACCTACAGATGAGTGGTTTGTAGGCTGGTGTCAGTATCAAAGAAAGGTGATCAGAGTGGCCCAGGTGGGGGGAGGGACAGGCTTTGTATGCCTCTGGAGAGCTAGTGTAAACCTGGTCTAATGTTTTGCTTTTCCTCGTCCTGATATCTACATTTTTGTAGAACCTGGGGAGCACAGTCTTTAAATTTGTGTGGTTAAAATCCCCAGCCACAATAAAAAAGCTATCTGGGTGTTTATTCTGCTGTCTGGTTATGCTGTCATACAGCTTGGACATCGCAATTTTAGCATTTGCACGCGGGTGTACATACACAGCGGCTACAAACACTCGGCCAATTTCTCTCGGCAAGTAATAGGGTCTGCATTTTAATAATAAAAACTCTAGGTTGGGGCAGCAGTGCTTCTCAATGACCGTAGTGTCCGTGCACAACTTGTTATGAACGTAGACACACACGCCCCCTCCCCTGGTCTTACCGGAGTTTGTTGTGCGGTCCGCCCGGTAGATTGTGCGACCTGCTAACTCCACAGCCTGGTCGGGAATATTTCCATGGAGCCACGTCTCCGTCATCACCAAGAGGCAGCTATCCATCGCGTTGTTGGTGTCGCGTAGTTTAATCTCGTCCATTTTATTTTATATATATATATATATATATATATATATATATATGAGGGACAAAGGAGGTTTTCAGTATGTTTGTCCTGCACTTGGGAAAGAGCACATTGAAGATTCATATTCATATTGAACATTCTCAAAATTCCACATTAATGAATGTATAAATTATCCTACTCTAACTGAATTTTTTACACTTCTGCGACGTATGTCACAGAAAGAAACAGGTGCAAATACATGTCATTACTTAGTGACCTGAACATTTATTGAACATTTATGCATCACCTCAGTGTCTCTCTGATATTTATTTCAACAAGTAATAATATCTGTTTTTTTTCACATACCTGTTGACCTTGATGCAAAAGGTGATTTTTTTTTTATGTTATGACAGAGGTGTCATATCACTATTACTAATGTTATTTAGTGTGTTGTTTTTGTTTGCTAAGCATTAAGTCCTCATTTTTAGAAGCTTAAATCACTCTGAATACATGACTTGTGGAAACATGGGATCCAACAGTGTTTCGTATCATACGTTAATAAAATGCTAAAATGTTTGCAGCATAAATGTTCAAAACCACATAAAATGAAAAATAAATGAAATGGTTATATTTATCCTAAACTAAACTCATGGGAGTTAAATTAGAGGATCAGCTCTTATAGTCTGATCAGATTAATCATGTTGTGTCCAGGATGGGCAGCAGTGTCGCTTTGGCTCGAAGGTGTGTACCATACTGTCCACCCTTGGTCATGAGGGCAGTGGTTCAGTCCCTGGTTTTGTCACATCTGGAGTACTGCTCAGTCATTTGGTCTAGTGCTAAACAGGGGGACCTGAGAAAATTGCAACTCGTGCAAAATAGAGCTGCCAGAGTAGCCCTTGGTTGTTCCTATAGAACGTGTGTGATTGAGATGCACACCACCTTGGGAGGTTAAAGGTACTGGATAACTTAAATGTAAACATACTATGTTATGTGCACACTGCTATATTTAAAGGGTATCCAACTTTCTTTGTTGATAAATTGGTGTATTGTGGCTACTGTCATCAGCACGACACTCGGTAGGTTAGCCTTGGTCATTTAATCGTACCTTTTCCAAAGTCCAACTGTATGAGGAGAACAGTGTTATTTAGATCCTCAGAAGCATGGAACCATTTGTCTGGGGGTATAAGGCAAATAAATTGTGTGAGGCAGCAGCCAGCCGAGCCTCACCTTGGATTGCGCAATCACTGGGCTAACTGCTGGGATGCTGTGCACTGAGACTCTCTCTCTCTGTCTCTCTGTCTGACACCATTAAAATGGTCAAATATTTTGGCTATATGAACTTAAATTCTGCCATTTAGCTGATGTATATAATGTACAGTGTTTTTTGTCGACAGCTGTGTGTGTGTGTGTGTGTGTGTGTAACATGTTTCGTGTGCTGAGCGATCATAAAACGGCTGCAAAAAGGTACCAAGTGAGGCACGCAGTTCTCCTGCCTTATGGTAGGGGACACCAGTGATCCCAGGGATTCTTGCAACAACAACTCAGCTGCAGAATAAGTGACAGCAAGCTACAAAAGCAGCCGTTCATTTATTTTTTACTCTCGCTTGGACATTAGTTTCAGAATGGAAGATTACACATACAAACTGAAACAATTGTCTAAACTGGACTTTCAACTGAAGCAGGAGGTAATAATTAAAGGAAGACCAACACCGGAGCTAAAAGGTTTCAGACTGCAGGACAGAAGACTTGTGACAATGTCTGGACTCAGATAGGATATTGTGGCCTAAAGAATTTACAAAGAATTCTCCTCAAACATGAGCGCTCGACCACTCACATTCAAAGACAGAAAATGCTGAAAACATAGAGTCGGAACAGGACTGATTAAGGATGACTTTCTTCCCTGACAGTGATCTCCACTGAGACATAGAGACTTTAAAACTGAAGGAAGGTAAACTTGGCCCAGAAGAACATCACTGTGCTGGAGAAAACTCCCCCCCGACTCGCCCGACCTGGCTCCATGTGATTTTTTTTTTCCTCTTCCCCAAGCTCAAGGGGGTCATCAAGGGAACCCGTTTTGAAGATGTGCACGACATCAAAAAGGCCGTGATGACAGAGCTACAGAGAATCCCGGAAGTGTGCATTCAAGCATGGCAGAGAAGGACGGGAAAGTGCATTAGACTCCAGGAAGATTACTTTGAAGGGGGTAACTTGTAGTTTGTAGTTTGGATTTGAAATAATTTTTTTGTGACACCAGTCCTGGAACTTTTCTGACATACCTGTATATAGATGGCAGGTCGTTTAAGGAAACGCCAGCAACCTTGTTGCACTCATTTACAATACGATGCAGACGGTTTTTGTTTTTCAAAGTTAAAAACCCATACCAGCAGATAAAAGAAAAGGTAAGAACAGATTCAATAAAACATCTTCATAAAAGTGCTGTCCACATTAAAATGCCTGAGTTTACAGTAAAAATGCATGCGTTGGTGAGCTTTCTTACATACCTGGTCAATCTGATGCTCAAAGATTAATCCACTGTCAATAAAGGTTCCAAGGTATTTATAGTTCTGTACAACTTCCACAGCCAGTCCATTAATAACTACAGGAGAAATGTCATCCTGCTTTTTTCCTAAAATGAGTTATCAATTCAATCTAATAATGATCTGATCTGATCTAATGTGAACACTGTCACAGTGCAAATATTATTCTTAATTTCTTTACACAAAATATTGTACTGGTTAAGCACTTTCAGAAAAGCTTATTTATGACATAAATTCATTTTACAAAATTGAAGACAACTGAAAACAGACTAAACCTTCAATAAAGACTTTCATAAAAGCCAAGAAATGTCTATGTCAGTATTTAACAAATGTAGCATAACTGTAAATAGATTTTCCCCAAAGGTCAGCTGTCCTCTGTATATACTACAAACAACCACATCTAGAACCCGTAGTTCCCAACAGGTCAATGTCCTAGTTTTTATCTTATCTATCAATGCTTCAAAAGGTCAGCACATATAAAAAAGTGACAGACAGTCACAGACAAGCAACACTGACCTCCAGTGGCCACAACGACCCTACAATTAGCAACAAGTAGCAACAAGCAACTTTATGGGTTTCCATTTATTGTACTTTGAATGCAAACAAATGCCCAATTGGCTGAAAATAGGTCATTCACCAATTCTTGCCTGTATCTGTCATCATTATCAATCCTCATGCACAGAGTGTGTTGAGCTAACCATCAGCACCAGTTTTCTCCACCCTGCTCAGTCCTGTGCCAGCTGCTGGGCCTTATGCAAGGTTGTGTTGCATTCCTGTATCAATGAGAACACAAAATGTCAAAACTGAATATGGAGTCATTTGTATGGAGTTACTTACAGAAACTTTGTGGAGCAACTAACTCTCTGACTCCCTCACTGACTTACTCCAATAATCCTATGCCTGTCCTGCTAATTTTCTGATAAAATCCCTCCTTTTTGTGCACATCCTATATTTGGACACATATGCATATTAATGCTAAGGGGAGGATTTCTCATTATCATAAGTATCCATTAGCAAATTCTACATGGCAACAATATTTATCCTTAAATCTATTCTCAATCACATAGGCCTACTCTGACTTCCTCACATTCAAACATTATGGTGGTGAATTGTTCATTTCAGACATTGAAGATAACTTTTGTTAGCATTTGCCTAATATGTTCTTGAGTAAACAGTTGTAAACTTGATGAGAGACTCAAGCTAATGCTTGTTAGCACTGAATATTAGGGAGTAAATTGTAAACTGGATTAGAGACTTGTGCTGCTAGTTGGTATTACCTAAAATGTTTGTGAACAACTTGTAAACTGGAATAGAGACTCAAGCTAATGATAGTTAGCATTTATCTAAAACGTTAGAGAACAAGTTGCAAACTGGAATAGAAACTCAAGCTACTAATAGTTAGCATGTTCCTTAAACAGTGAGCAAATAGTAACCTGGATTAGAGACTCGAGTTAACACTAGTTAGCATTTCCCAAAAATATAAGTGAGGACCTGGTAGCTAAGGAAGAACCGCGGGATTTAGATGGGCTTATCGATCTCGTTATACGGTTAGACAGTCGGTTGGAGGAACGCCGTCGGGAGCGAGGCGAAGGACGTGGTCGGGCACGTGCCGTCCCTCTCCCTTCCGGGTTCAAAAAGGTTCCGCCCTCCCCACGCTCCACAGCCGCAGCGCTCCGTGGGGCTACAGCTCCCCCTGCTGACGTTGCTAGGGAAACGCACAGGGCCAAAATGAGAACAGCTGACAGAATGAGGAGGCTGGTCCGCGGGGACTGTTTTCTCTGCAGCCCAAAAGAGCACATACAGAAAAACTGCCCCAAACGGCCAAAACGACAACACCCGCCCTAAGAGACTGGGCTAAGGGGGGGTCATAACATACACATGGGACACACACATATTGCCACATGACTCCCAGTCACAATCCTGAGTGGGGATTTAACCCTTCAAGCCCCAGCACTGGTGGACACGGGGTCCGAAGGGAATCTGCTAGACAGCAGATGGGCAAGGGAGGTAGGGCTCCCTCTGGTGGTGCTTCCTTCGCCATTGCAGGTGCGGGCACTAGATGGCACCCTTCTCCCTTTAATCATGCACAAGACACAACCTGTAACTCTGGTGGTGTCTGGGAATCACCGGGAGGAGATCGAGTTTTTTGTGACTCCTTCTACCTCCCGTGTGATTCTGGGGTTCCCATGGATGTTAAAACACAATCCCCGGATTGATTGGCCGTCCGGGGTGGTGGTTCAGTGGAGCGAGACCTGCCATCGGGCGTGTTTAGGATCCTCGGTTCCTCCCGGTTTACATGCTAAGGAGGAGGTCAAAGTCCCTCCCAATCTGACAGCGGTGCTGGTTGAGTACCACGATCTTGCCGATGTCTTCAGCAAGGATCTGGCACTCGCCCTTCCCCCGCACCGTCCGTACGACTGTGCCATTGATCTGATTCCAGGCGTTGACTTCCCGTCCAGCAGGCTGTACAACCTCTCATGACCTGAGCGCGAATCAATGGAGACCTACATCTGGGACTCATTAGCTGCCGGGCTGATCCAGAACTCCACCTCCCCGATGGGTGCAGGTTTCTTTTTTGTGGGCAAGAAAGATGGCGGACTCCGTCCATGCATTGATTACAGGGGGCTGAATGAAATTACGGTTCGCAACCGATACCCGTTGCCGTTGTTAGATTCCGTGTTCACCCCCCTGCATGGAGCCAAAATCTTTACTAAGCTGGATCTTAGGAATGCGTATCACCTGGTTCGGATCCGGAAGGGAGACGAATGGAAGACGGCATTTAACACCCCGTTAGGTCACTTTGAGTACCTGGTCATGCCGTTCGGCCTCACCAACGCCCCCGCGACGTTCCAAGCCTTGGTTAACGACGTCTTGCGGGACTTCCTGCACCGATTCGTCTTCGTATATCTGGACGATATACTCATCTTTTCTCCGGACCCTGAGACTCATGTCCAGCATGTACGTCAGGTCCTGCAGCGGTTGTTGGAGAACCAGCTGTTTGTGAAGGGTGAGAAGTGTGAGTTTCATCGCACCTCTTTGTCCTTCCTGGGGTTTATCATCTCCTCCAACTCTGTCGCCCCGGATCCGGCCAAGGTCGCGGAGGTGAGAGACTGGCCCCAACCTACGAGCCGTAGGAAGCTGCAACAGTTCCTCGGCTTCGCCAATTTTTACAGGAGGTTCATTAAGGGGTATAGTCAGGTAGTTAGCCCCCTGACAGCCCTGACCTCTCCAAAAGTCCCCTTCACCTGGTCGGATCGGTGCGAAGCCGCGTTCAGGGAGTTGAAACAGCGCTTCTCGACTGCACCCGTCTTGGTGCAGCCCAATCCCAGTCGCCAGTTTGTGGTTGAAGTGGACGCCTCTTCACCCGTGTGCCTATTTCTCCCGCAGGTTGACCCCAGCAGAACGGAATTATGACGTGGGCAATCGAGAACTCCTAGCAGTGAAAGAGGCTCTTGAGGAGTGGAGACACCTGTTGGAGGGAGCGTCTGTGCCGTTCACGGTTTTCACTGACCACCGGAACCTGGAGTATATCAGGACCGCCAGGCGGCTGAACCCCAGGCAAGACCGCTGGTCACTGTTCTTCGGGCGTTTTGACTTCCGAATCACCTACCGCCCCGGGACCAAGAACCAGAGGTCGGATGCCTTGTCCCAGGTGCATGAACATGAAGTCAAAACCGAGCTGTCGGATCCACCGGAACCCATCGTACCGGAGTCCACTATCGTGGCCACCCTTACCTGGGACGTGGAGAAGACCGTCCGGGAGGCCCTGGCATGGAGCCTGGATCCCGGAACAGGGCCAAAGAACAGACTTTACATCCCACCAGAAGCCAGGGCTGCCGTCCTGGACTTCTGTCACGGGTCCAAGCTCTCCTGCCACCCAGGGGTGTGTAGGACCGTGGCAGTGGTCCGGCAGTGCTTCTGGTGGGCGTCCCTGGAGGCTGACGTCCGGGCTTACATCCAGGCCTGCACCACCTGTGCCAGGGGCAAGGCGGACCACCAAAAGGCACAGGGACTCCTTCAACCGCTTCCTGTGCCTCGTCGCCCCTGGTCCCACATTGGTCTGGATTTTGTCACGGGCCTCCCACCGTCCCGGGGGCACACCACCATCCTCACGATAGTGGACCGATTCTCCAAGGCGGCCCACTTCGTGGCCCTCCCGAAGCTCCCGTCGGCCCAGGAGACAGCGGATCTCCTGGTCCACCATGTCGTACGTCTGCATGGGATACCAACAGACATCGTCTCAGATCGTGGTCCCCAGTTTTCCTCGCAGGTTTGGAGAAGTTTCTGCCGGGAGCTGGGGGCCACCGTGAGCCTCTCATCTGGGTATCACCCTCAGACCAACGGACAGGCTGAATGAGCTAACCAAGAGCTGGAGCAGGCCCTGCGATGTACCACATCCGCACACCCGACGGCTTGGAGTGAACACCTGGCCTGGATCGAGTATGAGCATAACAGCCAAGTGTCCTCTGCCACCGGCCTCTCCCCGTTCGAGGTGTGTCTGGGGTATCAGCCCCCTTTGTTTCCTGTGGTGGAGGGAGAGGTCGGTGTACCCTCGGTCCAGGCCCACCTGCGGAGATGCTGTCGGGTGTGGCGCACCGCCCGTTCGGCCTTGTTGAGGGCCCGGAAGAGGGCAAAGACCCATGCAGACCGTCGACGATCCCCGGCCCCCGCATATCGGCCCGGGCAGGAGGTGTGGCTATCCACAAGGGACGTTCCCCTTTAGGTGGATTCCCCTAAACTGAAGGACCGGTACATAGGGCCCTTCAAGATCCTCAAGGTCCTCAGTCCCGCCGCAGTGAGGCTCCAACTTCCGACCTCACTGCGGATCCATCCAGTATTTCACGCATCCAGATTGAAACCACATCACACCTCACCCCTCTGTACACCTGGTCCGGCGCCGCCTCCTGCCCGTATCATCGACGGGGAGCCAGCTTGGACAGTGCGCCGGCTCCTGGACGTCCGTCGAATGGGCCGGGGTTTCCAGTATTTGGTGGACTGGGAGGGGTATGGACCCGAAGAACGCTCCTGGACCCGGCCCTCCTGGCCGATTTCGACAAGCCTGGTCGGGCGCCAGGAGGCACCCGTTGAGGGGGGGGTCCTGTTGTGTGGGCCACCAGAAGAGGAGGTACTGCTGGCCCACCACCAGAGGGCGTCCTGCCTGACGTGCGGGCTTCAGGCACTAGAGGGCGCTGCCGCCTCACAGGAACAGCCGAGGGGACAGCTGTCACTCATCAACTGTGACAGCTGTCACCGATCATCTGCACTTCATCCCGGATAAAAGCAGGATGACACCTCCACCACGTCGCCGAGATATCGTTCTTCTAAGGAGCAGTACCAGATCCGACACGTGGAGCACCTGAGGGACTCGGGACCTGGCGGCTCCAGTATCCTTCGGGTTCGGTGGGGGAGGAAATCGTGTGGTTCCGGTTCTTCTCTAGACGGACGTCTCCTATCCTATGCCCAGATGACACCTTAATCCATTGACTTTGTATCATTCTATAATCTGCTGTGTATGGTTGTGGCATTCACAACAGTAAAGTGTTCAAATTTGACTCCTTCTATTGTCCGTTCATTTGCGCCCCCTGTTGTGGGTCCGTGTCACTACACTTTCACAACACAGAGCGCAGACATGCAGCTCAGCACAAGAACATAAACTCGAAGATAAGTCAGAGTGCACAGTCTGTCTGCAGCCAAACTGTGCACTCTGACTTCTCTGTGCAGAGAACCTGCAGGCTGCGTTCTCACCTTCTCTCTGCCCCCTGCAGCGCGCACCTGACGCAGACATTCCTGCGTCATCATGACACCACAGGAAGCTCGAGGCAGCCCCGGTGTGAAAGGGGCTTTAGGGATTGTGCACATGAAGTATTTTGTATTTGTTGGTGCAGTATGACAGTAATAATAAAGAGCTGAAACTTGAGATTGATTTTTCAGTTTTAGTATGTTTGACAAACTCCCAGTTTTCTTGTTTACCATATAATAAAACAGTTATAAACTTTTGATTTTGGTGTACCTGTGATTATGCAGACCTGGTCAGGATGAGGTTCATCGAGGCCTTGGCCATACACCATAAAGAGAAGGTATTTAATGTTCAAACTGATAGATTTTTTTTTTTTTGTTTTTGTGCAAATATTTGCTAATTTTGAAATGGATTTTGTTGGGGAAAAAACACCTTCCTACAAAAACAACCTTTACTCAAAACATAGAAAATCTCAGGTTTCCCCTCGTGAGTCCGTGGGCAGTGCAAATAGAATACACAACAATAATTTGAATTCAAGTTAAACCTACCAAGTTTATTAAAACAGCAGAGCAGATCAGTCGTCAAAAATCATTCATCTTTGCGCAAAAATGGGTTCAGAATGCATACACATCTTTAATAATGCCACAAAAACCTTTACCCACAGCATGTGCAGCAAAAAGAACACACTTCTTTTCAAAAACAGAGTTTTTAAGCTTGCAGTTCAGAAATCTGTCCAGGCGGGGCTCCCAGTCCCACACATCCTCGGCCTCATGTAATAATGTAACTCCATGAAAGCCATAAAGCAGGCATTGTTGTTAATTCTTAATCGGCCAACGTTGTGATGGGAACTGATTGATAATTGTTCTGGGTGCCGAGGTTTACCAGCACATACACCCCCAGTTTCTGCCTTTTGCAGCAAAGTGTAACTACTTAATTAAAGAATCACTGTTTTCTTGTTTTCAGCTCCGTATGAGAACAGGTCCATGTGTTCAGTTCAGTGGCGTTAATGTCTCTACAGACACTTTCAAGGTTGCCTCCCCGATAACACATAATCCAGTCATTGTTCTTCTCTGTGGAAAGAACAATGTTCTTTCACAGTCAAAGTATGAAATCACTCATATTTTACAGAATGCAGAAAGAGCAATTAATTTTGAACAGCACAGTCTGTTATGTGTCGGACGCAGCCCGGAGAACCGACCAGCGTTTGAAGGACCCAGTATAAAATAAGCAGAGCACGGTACAAAGGATAACAGAGTTTTATTAACATAACAGTGCTGTGAAAAAATATAAAAGTGCGCGGTCTGGCGTGGTGGTTTTGCGGTGCGCTCCCAGCAGCGCCAACGGTCCGGAGCCAGAACTAACCCGGACCCAAGGACCCCGCCGACACCCACCAGGTGGCCGCGACAAACCGAGTCTGTGAAAGAAGGAATCATTATGTGAGTCCACACTCAACACACAGAGAGAACGCTCAAAGGTGCACAAACAGCAAACACTTCCTGGCTTAATTACTAATCAGCTTCCCACCCTGCAGGCATGGAACACCCAGTTCACAAAACTCCACTGCAGTGGAAGCTGATTACACGACCAACATACAGCTCAATATAATAAGGTGTGAGGGACACCACATTTACTGACTGTATAAATGTTAGTCACAAAATCTAACGTACCTCAGGAAGTGTGCTGACGAGCATGAGACCTCACCCCCTCCTCTTTCACAGACCATGCATCAAACCTGGACGTTCTCTGCATCCACTGATGATGAGATGGCTCCCGAGACGACGATCTCACCCGTCTGGTCACAAGGTCGAGTCTCTGGCAAATACACTCTGTGTACTCCATGTTATGTGTCGACGCAGATTGAGGAGTGAACCTGCGTCAGACAGGACCCAGCACTAAAAATAACCAAGAAGCGGTTCCATCAACAAAAAACAATTTATTTTTCACCTGTGCCTAAATAAATCATACAAAAAAAAAACCCAACCCAATGTCCTTCAGGAGGAGTGACTGCTGGCACGCTCTCCAGTGTTCACGGGGAGAGAAGTCCGATGCTCCTGGACTCACTACCAACAAACAGACACCCCCCAGGTGGACACGACAAACTGATTCTCTGTTGAAGCACAGAAGATGTGAGGCACGTTAGCTATTATAGCAATTTCTTTCACAGAACACATGCTATCAGCAACACATCAAGGTTTATACTTTTTATCTTTATGCACATGAGCAGCTTCTCACAATAAGTGGAGGATCACTTATCCTGCACGCCACAGCAGTGAGAAGCAAGCCACACCATTCTCATCACAATTTCACGTATACTATGTAGCAAAACATCAAGTTATTATCTACAATTAATCCAACAGTTAATTACCTTTACTGTGTGCTGACAGCATGTGTCCTCACCCTTCCTTGCTTCACAGGCTTATTGTGTCAAACCCAGGTGCGGTCCTCAGCGTCTCACAAACGAACATCACAAGGTCGAGTTCCCGGCAGTTCTGCTTGGCTCACACCTGCCTTAAAAGCAGAACGCCATCCAATTATCTGCTACAGCTGAAAGTCTTTAGGGCTGCACGTGAGCACCAGTCCCAGGTGCCTCACATGATATTGACGAGGGTGAGGATTCTTCAGCCAGCACCTTCTTTTCCACAGACAAATCAGCTTCCATGCCACCTGAGGAGCAAAGAAAAGAAAACAACACCAAAACCTCCAGCCACACCCCCCGACACACAACAGTACCCCCCCATCAACGGGAAGCCCCCCGGCGACCGACCAGACCAGGGCCGAGAACAGCACCTCCCTCCGGGGTCCATCACAGACAGCAGGACAGGCACCGCAGCTGGAAGGCCGGCTGGAGACAACAAAAGCCCCAAAACAAACCCCAACAATCCAATACACAATGAAAAACACAAAACCCACCCAACAACCTCCCCAGGGGACCGTCCCATCAAACCCCGGGAAGAAAAAGAAAAACATCCCCAAACACCAAAACCCAACATAGTCCCTCAAACACAATATGAACAGAAAAACACGAAAGAAAAATAAACAACCCTCCCAGAATGACCTGCAAAGACCAACCCCCCCCAGAAGGCCTTCATCGCCTGTTCCAGGAGGAACAGCCAGAACCAAGATCCCACACAGGTCCCCAGGTGTACACAGAGAAAAACGGCGCCCCCCAGGGGACCGTACCATCAACCCCAGGAGGCGCCCCCCCCCCCCCCACAACCCCGGAACCCCAGACCCAGGCACACTCGGCCAGTTAGCCCCAAGCCAATTCCCCCCCAGAGGACCGTCCCATCAACCCTGGAGGCGGAACCCGGAAGGAAACATAACAAAAACAAAAATCAAACCCCGGAGGACTACTAAAAACAACCCCGGGGGATGGTAAAACGACCCTAAACCCCGTCTCCCTCCCCGGCACCCTGAAAGACCCTAGGCCCCACCCAGAGCCCGTCGGTAGCTCAATAGCAGCGAACCGCTCACAATACTAAGCCGGAGAAGGGAACAGGAAAAAACTAGCCCGGCTCCAACCCCAAGGCGCAGTGGAGAACCGGAAAAACGTCCGGTGCCTCAACTCGACCATACCCCAGCCCCTCGGGAGGGGTGGAACCACCGAAATGGCAAACGGCAACAGATCGGGCCACCCCTCCGACTGAGGTAAGTCCCCGCAGCACCATACCCCGGCAACACCAATGACAGACGGTACAAAGGCACGCCGAGGCTGGAGTGGAACCGGGCCCTAACCAAAACAAAAAAAAAACGCCTCTAACACCCCCCCCCCCCCCCCCCCCCCCCCCCTAGGTGCAGAGGTCTTCTGAGAATACTCAGTGACCAACCTGCACCACCCCACCACCCACAAGACAAACGGTCTTGGGGCAAGTGAGGCTGGGGTTAGGAATGTAGAGAAATAAAAAACAACAAAAGAAAATTACCCAACAAGCCCAAACAGAAAATACCTAAAAACACATAAAAAAGCAATAAGGACAAGAGTCCAGGCAGACATCCAACTGCCCAACAGCCACTCCTCCCCCTCCAGACAAAACTACAAACCACCACCAAAAATAAAAAAGAAAAAGAAAAAAAACCAATTACCCGTGGTAGTTTTTTTTTTTTTTATATGTGTATTATATCGCCGGTCCCAGAACACTTGGAGTCACGTCACCGTTATTCTTTTCGACGTCTAAATCGTCGGGGCAATACAGAAATCTCTGCTCGACCGAGCTGCATGGGCTCGTCGACAGGAGGAGCCAGAGGTCCCATCGGAGGAGCCTCAGTGGGGCGAAGAAGAAGCGGCCCAGACCTGTGTCGGGGAAAGCCCCGAGACGAAAAACCCCGCTCTAATGGGCGTCCTCTCTCGCGTCCACGCTCCCTCATCTGATCATCTAGACGAATTACCAACGATATTAGCTCATCTAAATCGCCGGGTTCGTCACGGACCACCAGCTCGTCCTTTAATGACTCATTTAACCCGTCCACAAACACGCCCCGCAAAGCTGCGGCATTCCAACCTGACCGAGCAGAAAAAATCCGAAAGTCCACGGAATACTCCGCCGCATTCCACCTCCCCTGCCTAAAATTCAGTAACCGTGGAGCAACGGTATTCGTTTTCATCGGATAACCAAAAACCAGTCGGAACATCGCTGATGCCACAGCTGACGCAGCAGGAAGCGAAACGACTTGTGCCGCAAGCTCCGTAACACGGGCGTCTGTTTGTTTAAATTGATTCGCGAGATGCTGTAATTGCTCCCATATTTTCTCCAAGTGTTCTTGGACTTTCTTGGCAAAAGGAACCGCCTCTGCCGCTGGGTCCATTATGGAATGGCCGGGAACTACTGTTATGTGTCGATGCAGATTGAGGAGTGAACCTGCGTCAGACAGGACCCAGCACTAAAAATAACCAAGAAGCGGTTCCATCAACAAAAAACAATTTATTTTTCACCTGTGCCTAAATAAATCATACAAAAAAAACCCAACCCAATGTCCTTCAGGAGGAGTGACTGCTGGCACGCTCTCGAGTGTTCACGGGGAGAGAAGTCCGATGCTCCTGGACTCACTACCAACAAACAGACACCCCCCAGGTGGACACGACAAACTGATTCTCTGTTGAAGCACAGAAGATGTGAGGCACGTTAGCTATTATAGCAATTTCTTTCACAGAACACATGCTATCAGCAACACATCAAGGTTTATACTTTTTATCTTTATGCACATGAGCAGCTTCTCACAATAAGTGGAGGATCACTTATCCTGCACGCCACAGCAGTAAGAAGCAAGCCACACCATTCTCATCACAATTTCACGTATACTATGTAGCAAAACATGAAATTATTATCTACAATTAATCCAACAGTTAATTACCTTTACTGTGTGCTGACAGCATGTGTCCTCACCCTTCCTTGCTTCACAGGCTTATTGTGTCAAACCCAGGTGCGGTCCTCAGCGTCTCACAAACGAACATCACAAGGTCGAGTTCCCGGCAGTTCTGCTTGGCTCACACCTGCCTTAAAAGCAGAACGCCATCCAATTATCTGCTACAGCTGAAAGTCTTTAGGGCTGCACGTGAGCACCAGTCCCAGGTGCCTCACATGATATTGACGAGGGTGAGGATTCTTCAGCCAGCACCTTCTTTTCCACAGACAAATCAGCTTCCATGCCACCTGAGGAGCAAAGAAAAGAAAACAACACCAAAACCTCCAGCCACACCCCCCGACACACAACACTCCAGTCTTAAATGCCACCATGTTCCAATCCATGTAGATGCACCACAGCTGTGAGTCCTGACGAGCCGCAGGTGATCAGCCTCAGGTGATCAGGGTGAGGTCCTGATAAACTCAGCTACACAGCCACTCAGTCCCAAATGCAAGCCACCTGGAAGGAAAAACAAAAGACAGGACAAAAGACAGAAACAAAAAGGCAGCCAGGCCCCCCCAGCCATACAACACAGTCATTCAAATGTTCATTATTGATCAGCATAGTTCAAACATAAATGTACAAACCATCTGATTATAAACAGAGGCAGCAACAATATTATTTGCAGTACATATCTTGACCTCATGACCTTTGAACATATCATGAAACATCATGTCAGGCATTAGTCATGACTTTATTAAATTGGTCAATGTCTGACATGTTTTAAACCAACATGTTACACCCTACTTAAGCATATGTTACTTATGAAAACCTTAAACCAAAACACTTTACTGATTTGAGAGTCAACACATCTGTCAGCAGTTTAACATTGTTCAATACAATTCATCATAAGCACATATTTCAATCATTAATCAAACCGTATAATATTGTATCATTTCAAAACCATCATAAATCAGTTGAACACCTATCAAAGCATAGGAATACACATTTTCATTCATTTGACATCATGATAAAACCCTTAAACACATTATGGCACAAGTACACTCTATTCAACTTCATTCATTCAATACAATATCTAGTTCATTTAAACCTGCATGGTGTACATACTTCTAAACATTTGTTACTTTTTGTAAATAATGTGTTGTGTGGGCCGCTGAAGAGGAGGTACTGCTGGCCCACCACCACCAGATGGCGCCCTGCTTGAAGTGCGGGCTTCAAGCACGAGAGGGCGTCATAGCAACCGGGAGTGACAGCTGTCACTCGTCATCAGCACCAGCTGTCACTCATCCACATCACCACCACCTTAAAGGCCGGACTGCAACTCCACCTCCCCGCCGAGAAATCAGCTACCTTGGAGGTAATATTCTCTGCTGTATTTAACGCTGACTAATAGTCTGAACTTCTTTGCAGCCGTTTTCCTGTGGTGTTGCCTTATCTGTGGGATTGGCGTTTGGTGTGATCAGCGACGGCTTCGCTTCACACCCTAACCAGATAAGTGGTTAGACAGGAGCTGCACGAGTGTGTGACTGGAGGTGGAGGTGCTCCCTCCCAAAAGAACACAGACTGTGGGATTACGGAGTGTGCGTACTCACACTCACCTGTGCTGTTTCTGTTCTCTGCCAGCAGTGCCAGGTCTGACAGCTGACCACCTGGGGACTCAGGACTTGGCGGCTCCGGTGTTCTTCAGATCCGTTGGCGGTGAGGGCCGTGTGGGATCCGGCTCTGTTTTGGACGGGCGTCTCCTATCCTCAAGCCTACCCACACGTCACCCAACGTGTAATTGACTGTAGTTCCAAACTTGTTGTCTGTATTCCGTTGTGCACAATTTACAACATTAAATTGTTACTGTTTGGCTTATCCATTGCCCGTTCTTTTATGCCCCCTGTTGTGGGTCCGTGTTCCTACACTTTCACAACAGGATTTCTCGGCCAGCGTCATGGATCCCGAGGGGCGTCAACCATCGCTTGAACAGCCAATGGAAGAGCGAGGTGCACAGGCGCCAGCAGGAGGCGTGTTAGGTGAGCTGCAGCACATCTTAACCACTTTTACTGCTCGGTTGGACTTAGTTACCGAGCAGAGCATTGTTCTCAATCGAAGGATGGAGGCTCTCACCGCCCAGGTGGAAGCGCATGCTCAGGGCACTGCTGCAGCACCTCCTCCTGCTGACCGAATGCCAGAGACAGACATTCCACTGGTCGTTCAACGAACCCCCCCACCTTCCCCTGAAGCATACATAAGCCCTCTGGAGCCGTACGGAGGCTGTGTGGAGACGTGCGCGGACTTCTTGATGCAGTGCTCGCTCGTCTTTTCACAGCGTCCCGTCATGTACGCGTCAGACGCTAGCCGGGTGGCTTACGTTATAAATTTGCTTCGAGGAGAGGCACGCGCCTGGGCTACGGCGCTCTGGGAGCAGAATTCACGGCTCCTAATGACTTACACTGGGTTTGTGAGGGAGTTCTGACAGGTGTTCGACCACCCTCATAGAGGCGAGACCGCTTCAAGCATGCTGCTGTCGATAAGATAGGGGTGTCGGAGTGCAGCGAAGTATGCAGCCGACTTCCGCATCGCGGCAGCGCGAGCCGGCTGGAATGCTGTTGCGCTCCGTGCCGCCTTTGTAAACGGACTGTCCCTGGTCCTTAAGGAGCACCTGGTGGCGAAGGACGAGCCGCGGGATTTAGACGGGCTTATCGACCTGGTTATACGGTTAGACAACCGATTAACAGAACACCGACGGGAGCGAGATGAGGGGCGTGGTCAGGCACAAGCCGTCCCTCTTCCTCCCGGGTCTGAAAGGGAGCCGACTTCCCCACGCTCCACAGCCAGGGCACTCCACGTGACGACAGCTCCCCCTGCTGACGTTGCTATGGAAATGAGCAGGGCCAAAAGGCGATCAGATCAGAGACAAAGGAGGCTGATCCGTGGGGAGTGTTTTCTCTGCAGCTCAACCGAGCACACACAGAAACAATGCCCCAAACGGTCAAAACAGCAGCACTCGTCCTTAGTGACTGGGCTAAGGGTGGGTCACAATACCCACGCGGGGAGACCCCGAAAATCTGCACGTATCCCAGTCACGATCCTGAGTGGGGATCTAACCCTTCACGCCCCAGCACTGGTGGACACGGGGTCGGAGGGGAATCTGCTGGATAGCAGATGGGCAAAGGAGGTTGGGCTCCCTCTAGTGGCCTTACCGTCACCATTGTCGGTGCGGGCACTAGATGGCACCCTTCTTCCACTAATCACACACCAGACGCAGCCAGTGACATTGGTTGCGTCTGGAAATCACAGGGAGGAGATTGTGTTTTATGTAACACCTTCTACCTCCCGAGTGATTTTGGGTTTTCCATGGGTGTTAAAACACAATCCCCGGATTGATTGGCCGTCTGGGGTTGTGGTTCAGTGGAGCGAAACCTGCCACCGGGAGTGTTTAGGATCCTCGGTTCCACCCGGTGTGACAGCTAAGGAGGAGGTTTTAGTTCCCCCAAATCTGAGTACCATGACCTTGCTGACGTCTTCAGCAAGGATCTGGCACTCACGCTGCCCCCGCACCGTCCGTACGATTGTGCCATTGATTTGATACCGGGCGCTGAGTACCCGTCCAGCAGGTTGTACAACCTCTCACGTCCGGAACGCGAATCAATGGAGACCTACATCCGGGACTTGTTAGCTGCCAGGTTGATCCGGAACTCCACCTCCCTGATGGGTGCTGGTTTCTTTTTTGTGGGCAAGAAGGATGGCGGACTCCGTCCATGCATTGATTACAGAGGGCTGAACGAGATCACGGTTCGCAACCGATGAATGAATGAATGAATGAATGAAAACTGTTTATTTCGAACATTTGATACAACAACAATTACAAGATAGATCAGTAAAGACAACAACAAAAAAGTTCCTACTGTGTACCCAACATGTCCGAAAAGGGGTAGGGTGAAGCATCAGCTTATTTATCCCTACCCCTTCTTCCCCACAACCAGTAATACCCTTTGCCACATATACACATAGATTCCTACACACCTAAATCGATATCAATATATATATATATATATACATATACATACACATATATATACATACACACATCAACATACATACACATATACATATATACACATATATATACACAAACATAAATATACACCTTCACATACCTACTTACATACAAAATACTATATATTTACAAGCCGAAGGAAAAAACAAAAACACCCTAACCCTCATTACCCTTCCTCCTCCCTATACCCAGAAAAAAACATATTTTTGTACCGCTGTTTGAACTGGTTCATGCTTGGACATTGCTTGAGCCCCACTCCCAATCTGTTCCACATCCTCACCCCACAGACAGAAATACAGAAACCTTTTAATGTTGTTCGTGCCCACTGATGCTTTAAATTAAATTTCCCCCTCAGACTGTAATCCCCTGATCTGTTAAAAAACATATTTTTAATATTTGCTGGAAGTAAATTGTTTATTGCTTTATACACAATTTGTACTGTTTGAAAATGAACCAAGTCTGTGAATTTTAAGAATTTGGATTGTAAAAATAGTGGATTTGTATGATCTCTATAGCCAGTATTATGAATAATTCTTATAGCTCTTTTCTGCATTACTGATAGTGATTGTGTTGTACCTTTATAAGTATTACCCCATACCTCTGCACAGTACTGTAAATATGGTAAAACCAGTGAGCAGTAAAGAATGCGGAGTGAGTTGTGGTCCAGAATATGTTTCGCTTTGTTTAGAACTGAAATGCTTCTTGACAGTTTACTTTGTATATGTTTTATATGAGTCTTCCAGTTTATCTTATCATCTATTATCACCCCCAGAAACTTATTTTCATGTACCCTTTCAATATCTACCCCCTCGACTTGTAACTGAACCTGTATGTCTGTATTACAATAGCCAAATAACATGTATTTTGTTTTACTTAAGTTTAATGATAATTTGTTTCTGTCAAACCATATTTTCAATTTTCCCATTTCTATACTGATCCTCCTCAGTAACTCCTGCAAATCCCCCCCTGAACAAAAAATGCTTGTGTCATCTGCAAATAATACTAATTTTAATATTTTGGAAACATTGACAATATCATTTATATAAATTAGAAACAGTTTTGGACCCAATACTGACCCCTGTGGGACGCCACAAGCATTGTCCAAGCATGATGATGTATATTCCCCCAACTTCACAAACTGTTTTCTGTTACTTAAGTAGCTTCTCACCCAGTGCAACACCAACCCCCTAATCCCATACTGTTCAAGTTTATTGATTAATATGTCATGATTAATTGTATCAAAAGCCTTTTTAAGGTCTATAAATATTCCAACTGAATGTAATTTGTGGTCTATGGCGTTTGTAATCTCCTCAACTGATTCTATTAATGCAAGTGATGTTGAACTATGTGCTCTGAATCCATATTGACTATCAGTAAGTAATTTATGTTTATTTAAGAATTTGTCTAATCTATTATTGAATAACTTTTCTAATAATTTGGAAAATTGTGGAAGCAAAGAAACAGGTCTATAATTTGTGAAGTGGTGTCTATCCCCAGTCTTATACAGCGGCACAACCTTAGCTATTTTCATTTGATTGGGAAATTTACCGGTTTGAAATGATAAGTTACAGATGTATGTTAATGGTTCTACAATCCATTCAATGACCTGTTTTACCACCACCATATCAATTTCATTTAAATCGGTAGATGTTTTATATTTACAATTATTCACAATGTCTATAATTTCATTTCCATCCACTGCTGTGAGGAACATTGAACAGGGATTTCTTTCTATAAGATTATTATCCCAATCCTCAGATTGGGAATCGGGAATTTTTTCTGCCAAGCTTGGTCCAATATTTACAAAAAAATTATTAAAACCGTTGACTACCTCATCCTTATTTTCCTTCTTGACATTATTATCAATGAAATACTGAGGGTAACTCTGTTTTTTATTACCATTTTTGATAATGCTATTTAATATATCCCATATTCCTTTAATATTGTTTTTGTTATTATATAATATGTTACTATAATATTCCTTCCTACATACCTGTATAATATTAGTTAATCTATTTTTGTATTTCTTATATCTATTTTCTGCCTCTTTAGTCTTTAGTTTTATGAATTCTCTATACAGTGTATTTTTCTTATTACATGCATTTCGTAACCCTTTCGTCATCCATGGTCGAGCTTGGATTTTTTGTTTTCTGTAGTCTTGTTTAATTGGACAATTTTTATCATATAATGATGTAAATATTTGTAAAAAAGTTTCATATGCACTATCAACATCACTTTCACTGTATACCTTTTCCCAGTTTTGCTCCTGTAAATCCTTCTTTAGTGTGTTCATGTTTTCCTCTGTCCGCACTCGCCTGTATTTTATTTTCTCCTCTGGCTGATTCCGCCGATGGTTTCTATTATAAACGATGAAAACTGGTAGATGATCACTAATGTCATTGATTAATAATCCACTCACAGTGTTATTCTCAATATCATTGCTGAATATATTATCAATTAAGGTAGCACTATGGGATGTAATTCTGCTTGGCCTGGTGATTTTTGGATATAAACTCATACTGTACATTATACTGATAAATTCATCTGTTATTTTATGCTTATTTGGATTGAGCAGATCAATATTTAAGTCACCACAAATGAACACAGTTTTTTGATTAGTTTTTGAGAACATTTTTCCCATACAGTCAGTGAATGTTTCAATACTAGATCCTGGTGCTCTATATATACAGCTGACTAATACATTTTTGCTTTTTTCTTCACATATTTCAATAGTTATACATTCTAATAAGTTATCAATCACAGTTGTCATATTGTCTACTATTTTATAATCCATGTTCTTATCCACATACACAGCCACTCCTCCTCCACTCTTATTTTTTCTGTTTACACAATTAAATTCATATCCATCCAGTTCAAAATCCATTCCTTTATCTTCATTGATCCATGTTTCTGATATAGCAATTATGTTAAATATTTTTTTAAACTGACTTAAATATTCTTTAATGTTGTTAAAGTTTGCATATAGACTTCTGCTGTTGAAATGGATTATTGATAATTTGTTATCCGTTCTAATGATCCGATTAAACTGTTCATCTGTATAATAGCAACAACTGTCATTGATATTTGAGAAGAAATTATTGTCCGGGTCTATATCGTGCTCCAAGTCCAGTACATTGTGGTCTGTGTATTTAAATGTTCTCAGTTCTACTTTTCCATGATCAGCAATCCTTTGAGTTATATCCTTCTTGTCTCCAGATGTAGATGAATAGGTAGTAGATGAATAGGTTCCTCTGGTCTGTGTCATGGTGTTGTGATGTGTTTGTGTCCTCATACCTTATTGGTCATATTTGTCCAGATCCTCGCTTTAAGAAACACTATTGTTCATATTTGTCCAGCTCCTCGATGTTCCTTATTGCCATGACTTTTGCTTGTTCTGGTGATCCGTTCAGTTTGATGAATATTTTACAGTTTGAAGTCCATGTGTGCTGGATTTTTCCCTGTTTCTTCAAGAAGCGTGCTTTCCTGGCGATGTCGGCATTCCGTTTGGTGAGATGTTCATTGATGAATACGTTTGTCCCTGTCAGTTTTCTTCCTTGTTTTAACAGTGCTGTTTTGTTTTTTCTGTTGATGAATCTCATGATGACGGTTCGTTTATCACCGTCATTTCTCCGGGGCAGAGGGTGGCACGCTTCAATGTTATTTAAATCCATTTCTATACCTTTAGATAGGAGGAAATCAGCAACCTGTTTTTCCACAGAGCTGACCTCCTGTTCACTGGGCTCCCCTCCGCTCTCATCTGTTACCGCCCGTGCGTAGGACCGTGGTTTGATGTGAAGACCTGTGATGATGACGTTGTTAATTCTGGTGTACTGCTCCAATTCAGCCACTCTATTTTCCAGCTGCACCAGATGCCGGTCTTTCTCGGCATTCTGGAGCCGTAATGCCTTCACCTCCTCCACCAGATCCATGATTGATTTCTGTTGCTGCTTCACAACAGAAATCTCCTCTGATAGAAAGTCCAGAGATTTTTTAATATCGTCACCTTCCTCCGCTGTCAGAACCTTCTTAGGCCCCATGGTCGGCTTATGAGCAGCTTGTCGATCGCCGATGTTAACAGCCTGCGTTGTTTGTCACCGGGATGGATCTGCACTGCGCTGGTGCCGCGCGGCCTCGGTGTTTCCGCGCTGATGGATCCGCGGTGGCTGCACGAGGCCTCGGGGAAGCGGCACTCGTGACGCGCGGCTCTAATGACGCAGCGCGCGGCCTCAGTGAATTCACCACGTTGGGCAGGCCTCGGACGTTGTTGCTGTCCAGTCGCGGGGCTAAGTTGCCGGTTGAGGTGGTATTCCCACTGTCCGGGTTGGCAAACACCGGCGTGGCAGATGGCAACCACAAACACCACCTCTGAAAACTCAGGTACAAACTTTTTGCAGCTCGCTCTGACGACACGCAGCTCTGACTGACTGTGACTGACGCAGCTCTGACCTGGAACGTGAGGATACCCGTTACCTCTGTTGGATTCAGTGTTCACGCCCCTGCATGCAGCCCAAACTTTCACAAAATTGGATCTTAGGAATGCTTATCACCTGGTTCGGATCTGGGAGGGAGACGAGTGGAAGACGGCATTTAACTCCCTGTTAGGTCACTTTGAGTACCTGGTCATGCCGTTCGGCCTCACCAATGCGCCCGCGACGTTCCAACCGTTGGTTAATGACGTCTTGCGGGACTTCCTGCATCGGTTTGTCTTCATATATCTAGACGATATACTCATCTTTTCTCCGGATCCTGAAACCCATGTCAAGCATGTACGTCAGGTCCTACAGCGGTTGTTGGAGAGCCGGCTGTTTGTGAAGGGCGAGAAGTGCGAGTTCCACCGCACTTCTTTGTCCTTCCTGGGGTTCATAATCTCCTCCAACTCCGTCGCCCCTGATCCGGCCAAGGTTGCGGCGGTGAGAGATTGGCCCCAACCAGCAAACCGTAGGAAACTGCAACAGTTCCTCGGTTTTGCAAATTTCTACCGGAGGTTCATCAAGGGCTACAGTCAGGTAGTTAGCCCACTGACAGCCCTGACCTCCACAAAAGTTCCCTTCACCTGGTCGGATCGGTGCGAAGCCGCATTTAGGGAGTTGAAACGCCGGTTCTCGACTGCACCAGTTCTGGTGCAGCCCGATCCCAATCGCCAGTTTATAGTTGAAGTGGATGCCTCTGACTCAGGGACAGGAGCCGTGCTATCCCAGAGCGGGGAGTCCGACAAGGTTCTCCATCCATGTGCCTACTTTTCCCGCAGGTTGACCCCGGCTGAAAGGAACTATGACGTCGGCAATCTGGAACTTCTTGCGGTGAAGGAGGCTCTTGAGGAGTGGAGACACCTGTTGGAGGGAGCATCGGTACAATTTACGGTTTTCACGGACCATCGGAACCTGGAGTACATTCGGACCGCCAGGCGTCTGAACCCCAGGCAAGCCCGCTGGTCACTGTTCTTCGGGCGTTTTGACTTTCGGATCACCTACCACCCCGGGATGAAGAACCAACGATCTGACGCCCTGTCCCGGGTGCACGAAGAGGAGGTCAAGACCGAGCTGTCAGACCCGACGGAAACCATCATCCCCGAGTCCACTGTCGTGGCCACCCTCACCTGGGACGTGGAGAAGACCGTCCGGGAGGCCCTGACACGGAGCCCGGACCTGAGGACAGGTCTGAAGGACAAATTGTACGTCCCACCAGAGGCCAGGGCTGCGGTCCTAGACTTCTGTCACGGTTCCAAGCTCTCCTGTCATCCAGGGGTGCGAAGGACCGTGGCAGTGGTCCGGCAGCGCTTCTGGTGGGCGTCTATGGAAGCCGATGTCCGGGAGTATGTCCAGGCCTGCACCACCTGTGCCAGGGGCAAAGCCGACCACCACAAGTCCCAAGGCCTCCTCCAGCCTCTGCCCGTGCCTCATCGCCCCTGGTCTCACATCGGCCTGGACTTTGTCACGGGCCTCCCGCCGTCCCAG